>NW_005187407.1:7793485-7806163 GCF_000239375.1 Pundamilia nyererei
TATGGGCACGAGATTGAGTGTGTGTGTGTGTGTGTGTGTGTGTGTGTGTGTGTGTGTGTGTGTGTGTTCTCCCACTGATTGCAACAGTCATGCCTGGTTTGGCTGACCGCACCTGGGGCAATAAGCAGCTCAATCTTCCCAGAAACACAAAATAACAAATATTGGGAGTAAGAGAACCAAGACAGGAAGAGGAGGAACAGGAATAAGGGAAAGCAAAGCAAATATTAAGAGAAAAGAAGGATCGGAGCGAGAGGACGACAGTGATTAAGCAGGAAATGGTTTTGATGCTCAGTGCAAAGGGAACAAAAACTGGGGTTATAACAAGGAAGCAAAAGAATGTCATAATCTAAAATTAGCCCACAGACAAAATCATGAAATACAATTTGTTTGTATGTATTAATTATTTTTTAATAACATATTTTTAGCTGTTTTTCAGTCTCAACCTTTAAATAATCCAGAGTTTAAGTTTGAGAGCCACTTTCAGGAAGTTAAAACAATGTAATTAGAAACATTTGTAACACTTACTGAGGCCACTGAGGCCACACTTCTTCATCTGCAAAACTATATTTAAGTGGAAGAAGGCACGTGTGAGGACATAGTAAAGACAGAGACACATACTGTATACACACATACACATGAAACCGAAGCAGAAGCACACACGCCTCTTGTCTCTCTAGTCCAGAGCCCTCTCCCAAAGCCACTTAGCCATAGAAACCAGAGAGCAAGAAGAGGCATCAAAGCTGTTTATATAATGAAACTGAAAGAGCTGCTCCGTGCCGTATCACTGACTGCACCCAGAAAAGCATTCCTTCTTCTCCAGAGAATAGAGGAAAGGAAGAAAAAGAGGGGAGAAAAAAAGAAGAAAATCCCCCTGAACAATGCAGCACAACAACAGCGGCAACAACAGCAAAGCATACTCAGAAAGAGAGATACTGTGAAAATGAGAGTGAGCGTGAGGCAATAGAAAGGTTGTTTATTTTAAGTCAGCCTCATGTACCAACAGAAAATGTATTAAAATAGGCCCTATTGCTGTGAATTTGTGATCTGTCAGTCCGCGTGGGAAACAAAGAGAGAGAGACAGAGGGAGAGAGAGACAGAGAGGGAGAATGCTGTAATTCCCATGAGGTCTCTGTCATTCTTCTGTCAGAGGAGAGAGGGCTCTCCAGGGGAAGAGAAAGTTCTCAGACACAGACAGACAGACTGTTTACACTTAGCGTGGATATCCCTCTCTCTCACTCCTCTCTGCCCTCCCTGCACTGCTCATCCTAATGGCATCATAATGACCTCCTCAGGTGTTAACCGAGAAGTCGGCAGAGGGCTAATTCAAACTAAGGTATTGTATGCCTCGGTGGGTGTCGGCAGCAGCGACAGATGTCTTTGCTGTAACTACCAGCTCTCCTGTCTTTTCCCCAACAGCCCTTCCACCCCCACCCCCATCCCCTGCCCAATTCCCTTTTCTTTCATCAACTCAAATCCACCTCACCCACTCCTTGCAACCATTTTTTTTTTGGTCTGGATGTGTCTGCTTCCTCCTTCGTGCTCTCGCAAAAGCTGCAGCAGCAGTTTTAAAGTGTTTTGGGAATGGATACGTGATGGCAGTCGGTGGCTCAGGGCAGACAGCTGTCATTTATAGTTCCTCTTTAGAGAGATCCCATTAGCTTCCCAACAAAATGGTCCACAACTGTTATGGGGCCTCCTGGTGCTTTAAGTACAGTATGGAAGCCTGTCTCCAGGGTTTCCATCATTGGCTGGATGCAACACTTAATGACTGCTCAATGACTTTTTATGGGTAACTCAAAGAACCTCTAAAAGCAAAGAACATAATCCATTTCTTGTTCAAAATGGGGAAAGAATGCTTCAAAGTTTGTTTAACAGAACAAAAATGTAAAATAAAACATCTGATTGAATAGCCTGTGAATCCAGTTAATAGTAAATAATATTTCTTATTACACCACTACTTCCCTACTTCTCAAGATATATCAAGTATATGACTGCTTTTTTCTTTGGATGCTCTTTGAAGACTAGAGTAAAACTAAAAGAGTAGTTTCTCAGTGTATTTTCAAAAACACTGTCAAAGAATTTGATTACAAAGGTTGGGTAGTGTTAAAAAACAAAGATGCAATATCTCACAGGTAACTTGTTTAACTGGCAACAGGTCAGCAACAAGACTGGGTATACAGTAACTCCAGCAGAGCATAGCTCAACAATTTGGGAATAATGCCTATTTTCTGGGAGGACTGAGACTGAGAAAAAGGCAGGCTACACTCTAGACTGACGGCCAGTTATTAAAGGTACAGCAATTTAATCATAACTTTCATCAGCAAAAGTACTTTAAGATAAGGGGCATCTAAAGGGGCAGTAAAATCAAAGGCCAAACACTTCAAGCAGGCTAAAACATATATAAAGGAGACGTGGGGGAAAACATTCCACATTGTTGAGCGCAGATTTATTGTATGAGTAATATTCAAGCTCTGTTCTTTGAACACCTCCACAATTTTTGTCTCCTTCCTTTGTTTTTTAAACATTATTATGTCACACTGTGTCACAGAAATTGTCTCGTTAAAATTTAGAGGCAAAAACACTTTTACACTATTTTACACTTTTACACTTATTTGCAAACTTTTACACTATATAAAAGTTTGCAAATAACAGTTCAGTAGTCAACATGATTTAAAACAGCAGGTTAATTTGCTAGTGTTAGGATGTCAGTGCTGAACACAACAACACTGTATTTGTTTCTTTAATATTATTATGGTAGCCAAAGTTACAAGTTCACAGACCCAAGACAGTATGTACAGTGCAATTCACACACTGTGTTAGATTAAATTAATCCAGATATTAACCCACCCACTGAACAATTTCATTGGATTAAGACTAGGTACAATTATAATCACCAAAGATTTTCTTTTGGCTGACTACAGTTTTTTGTTAGAAACCTGTTATACCTTCTTATTGAATATTTGCGCAGCGGGATTTATAATGATGCAGGATAATAACCCAAAACAAACCTCGCAGGTTTTCAAGAAGTATGTGAAGGCCAAAAAGAAAACAAAGAGAAAAAACAAAAGAGGCATTTACACACACCTGAGCTCAACACAAGGGAAAATATGCAGGGACAGCGAGCTTTCCTGACACCACAAAAAGCAATCATACTGGAAAACATGGATTTTGCACACAGGCCTATCTCAAGCACATTATGTAATTAAATACTAAGACATTTTTTCAAAGATTGAATTTTAATTTCAGATCACAGCTCATATCATGATTTCTAATTATAAATAATTAATGCCATTTAAAAGTATCTTCACATTTGGTCTCAGACTTTTGTACCACGCATTTTATACCCTTCACTTGTTCTAGCACCAGTGCCCGAAACCTTGGCTAGCAAGTCGCCAATATGACAACCAATATCCATAATGTGGAAACAGAGTGAGACAGGAGGAGAAAAAAAGATAACAGAGGGACTGTAGATATTGTATGAGACAAGAGAGAGAGAGATAAAGAGACAGTGAGAAAATGAGAAAGAGAGAGAGCGAGAGAGGGGGAGAGGGAGAGAGAGACAGCTCTCTAATTCAGCCATCTGGCTAGCTTTACTTCATTATAATATTCTGACTGTGTGTGTGTGTGTGTTTACAAATTTGTGACTGCCTTCCATTCGACAGATGCAGACAGAGCAGAGAAGAATCCTCATTTATTAACAGCTTAATAGAGCTCCATCTGGGCCAGACCCTATGCTTGTCTCCTATCAGAGAGATTCATCACCAAATCACTGGAATTAGACTACAACTGACACCTACACAGGCTGAGGTGACCCTGCTGCATTGAATAACATTGCACAGATAGCCCACTCTTTATTAAGCCGTAATATGCCATAATGATAACACTGAGAGCCAAAAATGGGAAATGTCACTATACCAGTAGTGTGTGGGGTTTTCAGGTGGGTTTCTCCAGTCCTATCTGTACAGAATAACCTAGCTTCCCTTACAAAACACAGTTCATATTATTAATAAACAGATGCTTCTTGAGTACATTTAAAGGTTTTCAATTTATGGATCTGAGGAATAAGCTTCTACTAAAAGTCTGCTATATAGCGTACTATAAGTATTTCATTTATTTTACTAGATCTAAAAATCAGGGCGCTATCTAACCTTATGTAGCATTTCTTGATTTTGGAACCACAGCCCAGGCACGTATTTCCCCCCCTCACTCATATGCAGAGAAATATGACCAGTGGTCTCCGAACAAAGTGGACTGGTGGAACTTCTCTCACATACCATCTGCAAATCTCTCTACATAATACCATCATTATATGGCAGAAATTCGGAATGATTTTTTTATACATCAAAAATTATTTGCTGCTCTTGTGCTCAACCAAAATTTTGTTCCCATCTCTTTCTTTTGCTTGGAGGCCATCACACCAACATTCTCGTTCTCCCTCTTTCTATCTGTCCCTCCATTCAGACGAGGCTGAAGTGCAAATTGGACATCTGGTGCTGTGATGTGTCTGACAATACAGCCGCCACCCTCCCGCCTCCGCGCACACAGACACACGAATGCACGTGCACATACAAGGAGTCCTCCACGCAAAATGCAGAACTGTGAGCATACAGTGATGGTAAAAGGAAGAAAGGAAGGAGAGAGGGAGAAATGGACAGAGGCATGGAGAAAGGGAGGGAGAGAAAGGAATTTGATTGAACATTAGGGGGCAATGATGAAGCTATTCTATTCACACTGCCAGGGGCAAACACATGCACCCATGTCCTTGTGCCATCTTACACAGCTCTTGGGCTGAATGTAGCTAGTTCTCAGACCGTCTCAGGTGGCTGGCTGATAGAGGGCATTAGGGTGTGTTGTGGAGTGGAGTTGGCTTATAACAGAGCTGTCTGCATAGAGTGTTGTTCCACATTTACCCTCATGACATCTGCAAAAAGTCTTCTGTCTGACATAAAGAACAGGATGATAGTGTTGAAAGAAACGACTACACAAACAAACAACAGCATGCAGTAAGAATTCAAGGAGAAATACATTTGCATGCATTGGCTATACAGTTGCATAAATAAGCATACAGGTATGGCTTTGTACACACACACACACATACACACACGCACATCCTTAAACCCACACATAAAGAGGCTGACTAAGCACCATAACCTACTTTTACAACCAAAGGCATACAATTCAGTAGTTGTGTCTATTTATAATGGAGCATATTTCTTCCCAGCAAAAACAATGCATTTGTACTTGCAAAGCTGTATGAGAGGTACAGTATTCATTTTCTTGAATCATCTGTGGCCTAAAAACAACAGACAGATAATATTGCTTATTCAGGTAGTGCTCCTTTCTTCTTAGCCAGTTAATCTCCCGAAGCACAACTCATACAGTATTTGTTCTCATTACACAAGCTCACATCAACAGGGATTGACACTATTTCCTTTCTCCTTCTCTGAAGAAGATATAACTGTCAATTTTTTTTAATCACAGGATGAATAAAATTTGCATACATTGTGCTTGATGATTATTTGCTTCATCTGAATGCTTGGCCCCCCTCAGATGCTCGAGTTCAGCTGGTTTAAATATCTGTGTGTTCTTTCTGGGCCTTTGCTTTCCTGCTACCAAATGTTTGTTTCTACATCCTCTTTAGATGCTGGTAGATAGCGCCCAAGCATTCAAAAGAAAAAGGGGGGGGGGATTTACAGACGGCTCTCAAAGGAGCTACTGTATACAGCATTAAAAAAAAAAAAACAGGTAATCCCACAAACAGGTCTATCACTTTGCTTTGAACTTCAAAGAATGTTCACAACAATTAAAAGCAACATAGTAGGGAATGCAAATTACAAAAAGAAAAAAAAGAAAAAGATTACAAAAGAACATTTGTCTCATTATCTTAATGCATATTGTATGTTGTGGAACAGTGGGAGTGAATTAGAGGTGAACTTTATAATGGTGTATGTTTGGATATACAGAAAAAATATTCTGCATATCCAAAAAAGGTGCATCAAAGAGCTCCACAGAAAATATTGAGCTCTGCTTAAATAATGCCTTTCGTTAAAGCAAAATTTTTTCAAAGGTACTGTCAGTTTTTTTTTGTTTATTTAACAGAAAAAATAAAATTGTATTCATAAATATACAATTATTAGTGTGTAATTAGAAATACTCCTATGGATCTTAGAAATGCATAGGAGCAGACACCAGTTTGTGAAAGCCGCCATGTTGCCCCACCATCTGAAAATACAGTGACTGAGATGGACACTATCATTACACCTCTCTGCATTTTATGTATGTGGCTAGAGACTGGCCACATGCGTAGTACGACACAGACAGAGGAGAAGAGAACATTCATTTTAATTCGGGTCTGCATCATCAGACTCTACGATATGAAGGATCATATCGATGTTTTAACATCTGAGAAGAGGTCCCCTTCACCAAAGAAGTGAAAACAGAAATAGACAACGCGACTGACATATCATGTCATTCTCTTCCTCCTCTTTGCTAACTGTCCAAGCCCAATAGTGTCAAGCTAACAGCAGCTAACAGCAGCTAACAAAGGCTAACAGCTCAACAGTTGCCGATAAAAAAGCTCAGGATATCTTCAACAACTCACCTCAGTATTGCTGTCATTGAACAGCCATGAACTTTACTGACTCGTCAACTTGTATCGAGCTCCATTCACAAAGTTTTATAGCTTCCCCTGAAGTAAATAGACGTGGACACGTAATGACAGCTGAGATAAACAGCAGACTGACAGTCTACACTTAGTACAGATGTATTTTGTATTTTGAATTGGGAGGGGTGAGAAAACAGAATTCAGCTGACTGCAATCTGCTCACATCTAGTGGTGAGATTTTACAAAAGGTGCCTTTAAGTACCTAGTGACACATCTAGTGACTTTTTGGACAAACAGTCACCAAAACCTACAGATGAGTGTAAAGTCTCCTCTCCCACCATAAACAAACTGCTCTCTGTGGCTACACAGTTGAGTGAGAGGCTGTGATCTACTTGCACAGATATACACAGTGTTGTTTGGAAGGTCTGGGTAACAAATCATACTTGAGAGCATTTTTAATGACCACTTAACATTTATACGCAGTCATATGAAAAAAAAGTTTTCATACGACACTATGGAGGTCGGTGAAAAACGAAGTACACTCTGCTTATCCAACACACCACATATTTACATACACATTCACACAAGCAGTATTTAACACTACCCGCTCCTATCTATTTGTATACATTTATACTCTGAATCCATTGGGCACAATTCGGCATTCAGTATCTTGCCCAAGGACACTCTGGCATGTAGACTGGAGCAGCTAGGGATCGAACCTACCAACCTTCCAATTAGAAGAGGACCTGCTCTACCTCCTGAGCCACAGCCACCCCAATTAAGAGGGTAAGTAGGAGCCAGGTGCCACAAATCAAATGCACTTGATGAACTGATTATCAGGAAGTGTGACCACGTCTTTAAATGGAGAAGTGTGGCCAGTTTTCTGGTGTGGAGCATTCGGATGTCTGTTAACACAATACCACAATCTTTCCAGGAGTCGATACACCAGCAAATTCACTCCAAGGTGAAACCGTGCAATGATCAGAGAAAAAGAAAAAAAAATCATCACAAAGGCTTCATCACAGTTATAAAATCAAGATTCTTAAAAATAAATACAATTGATTCAACTTAAAGACAAGTCTTTAGTCATGCTGAGAAATATAATAAAAATATGAATTCATTTGTACAAGATCATGAAAAGCAGTAAAGGAGTGTGAATCTACAGGGTGCCAGACTTCCATGTTTCGAACCAAATAACTTTGTTTTTACAGCGAGTAGTGTAAAGCAATATCCTAAAAGGGACCAAAGCATAATGTTTTCAGGTCAGAGGAAATAATAAAGTCATAAAAGGAAGGATGATTATCAGCTGAAGAAAATGAGACTACCTATACCTTTTTCAAGTTGCTTCTCAAAGTTCAGCTTTAGGTTTGGCAGAAAGCTTACATCATGGTGTGAGTCCCTCACTACGTAATGCTAGAAAAACAAGCTCCAACGTTAACTGAGCAACAAAAACTGAACTTAAAAGTATTATTTCCCTAAAGTAGTGATGTCACAACGCCAAGAATCCGTTGGCTGAAAGTTGTGAAAGTATGCTATTGTGAGATTTTTGTTTTAGCTTAAACGAGATAACATTAGCGTTGGTTTAAAAAGGCTAAGATTCATTGTTAATACAGAGAGTATATCAAAAAGAATTTCCCGATTTCAAAGTGCTTTAATTGCACAGCTGTTTACCGCTGGAGATCAAAACAGGGGACTCGTAAATTTCACATGTTTGCAGATAGGTGGGATCCCAACAGCAGGTACTCTAGAAATCCTCACAAACGTATGGGACGGGTTTGACTATAATATGGACCTGTGCCATGTGTCTGGAGGGGGGCACATTGAGCACTTCTGAACACTACAAGTTTTACATGTAAAACTTTATATTCAGAAAGAATTTTTAAATTTACCACAAGCTTTTATGGCTAATAAAATGAGCTTTTTTAAAAATTAGATTATGCTTTTTGATACACCCTGTGTATGTTTTTAATGTAAAGTGAACAAAAAACGTATTATACTCAGCGGCTGTAGATTCTATCGCCTGTCTTTGTAGAGCAAATTCAAAGTGCTTACTTAAAGAAATGCTTAGAATACATTCTGTATTTTAGTTGCCCATAGCTTTGTGTGTCAGTCTGAGCCCATTTGCTGTCCAAACAGACAACAACCAGTGCAACATCTTCTCACCAGTCAAGACAGATAATCCTAATAAGCTCAGCAGCTGAAGCCAAACTTGATCAATATGGCCCAACTGAAGTATAATAAAGCATACTATGAACTGGCAGGCCAGCAGAAAAAGCAGTGTGTTACCTCTCCAAGAGCTTCATAGCGTTTCTGGTTCCAGCGGTGGAGATCCTCCCTGGCATTGAAGACAAAGGGTTCACCCGTTTTTATATGGCGGAGCTGGCCATCTGTTGGAAAAAAATGTAATGGGACAAAAAGAGACGTGTAATAATAATAAACAATACCTTTCTATTATTTCTATTACAGCGTGCAAGTAAAGTAGGCGAATCCCTGCTCTTGATGACATATCAAAACGTACATCTGCCTGCCAAACTAAACTTGACTTTTTTTACTGCTTATTTTTTTATCCCCCCCCCCATCTGGCAGGTACAAGGCCCATGGATGCAGCAGCATTCTTCCAGTCACGACTCCAACAGCCTTCTGGGTTGTCTGGCAGGCCAGAGCTGGACAGCTGGTATGGTAAAAATTCTCTTTCCCTCTCTCTGTCTCTTCACTCATCTAAAAAGCCTCTCCCCTTCCTCTTTAACAGTGCCCATCTCCCTCTCCCTCTCCTTCAGTGCTCACTCTGGCGACAGGCCACAGTTCTGTCCCTGCCTTTTCCACCTGAAATCTCCAAGAGCAAAGACTAAAGTGGGTGTGGGAAAGGTTCTCAGTATGTTTTGTGTATGCGTGTGAGCATGAAGGGAGAAAGTTCGGCTGGCAAGCATTAGGCACAACGACAACTGCTCCTCGTAGTTCCTTTGAGGATGTTGTCTGGGCATCAGCCAATCACCCTAAGCAGTAGAGCTTACACACACACAAAAACCCACACAGATCAGAAGCTCCAGCCAGGAGGACCAGGTGTGGGAATACAGTAGGTGTCACTTAAGTATCTGCGCTGCCGTAAATTGCTACAAGTAAGCCACACCGCCATTACTACACAAAAGAATTGACAGAGAAAACGAAAAGTCTTTGGAACGATGCTTAAGTGATTTATTATAATTCAAGGAAACGAGGGGAGCTTTTAGTATATTCAAGATATATTTAATGCAAAACAGTCCTAAGATACAAAAACAGTGTTCAGAAATGGATCTACTTTTTTCAGCAATTACCCTCATGTGGCTGTGGAACCCCTACCTCAGCAATGAGCCCATCGATCCTCCAGTTGACACTACAACACAATAAAACACTAAACAGTGTTAAATTTAATTTTGACCTTTATGACTGCAAAAATTGTAAGAGCTAAGCCACAAAAAGTACACATACTTAACCCAAATAGCCAGGGGGCTCTCATATTTTCTCAATTATTGCAAAACGTAAAAACCATCTAAGATATAAATAAATAAATCTTTGCAAGATAAAAGAATGCGCATTTTTTTCATTTCCTTCTAAATTGCCACCACACCTCTATCAATGTGATAAATTGTACATTGCTAGCTCACTGTATATAACAACATTCGCTTTCATAGTTACTTGTTAGACAACCTGTAATCCTGAATGCAGGTTCGGTGTCGCTTTGCATTAAAAAATAGATTTGTGCCTGAGAGGTACACAAGAAGTTAGGATAAAGCAGTGTGCACAAAAAGTACTTTGGAAAAAAAAAAATCAATTATGCATTCGTGGAGGGGTGAGGATCTAAACACTACTTCCTAAAAGAGGAGCTATAATGAAATCCTACAGTAGCAAAGGTGTGTGTGTGTGTGTCTGTGTAGGTGCGTGTGTGTCTGTGTGTGTGCATGCATGGGCTGGGGGTGATCAGCTCCACCGTCTCCCACATCACATCCTCTCAAAGGAATAACATTTTCTCAACTTTTCTCCTCTTTTTCTGTCATAATTAGCATTCTGTTCTCAATTTGGCCGCTTAATTAGGTGTACATAACCTTGGATTTCCAGTAATGGAAAACCGCAGGGCTAGCAAGATGAAGCCATCATCTTCAGTGATTAAGATACCTGCAAACTATTGTACACAGCCTCTTCTGTATTCACATCATTACATGGTCAAATTAACATTTTTGTTCCACCTGTCTCTGGCTAAAGTAGCCCGAGAGCAGCTATATAAATGCCTGCAAGCCAGAGCGACTGTGTGTCGACATACTAGAGACATTGCCTGAGGGCCACCATGGCTTTAATAGAAATGCTATCCTTCAAAAACAGGCCTGAGTAGAAACTGACAAGACATACAGATTGGTAGGGCTGCGCAGTGTGTGTGTGTCTGTGTGTGTGTGAGAGAGAGAGCAAGCTCTTCTTCAGCTGGAGATTTTACACAGGATGTGAAAATAGAGAAATACAGAGGAAGGGATATAAAAAGGGATGAAAGGAGACAGAAGGAGGAGGAAGAGGAGATGGAGAGTCTCTGAATGTGTTTCTGCCTCCATGGTAGACTGAGCTGGGACTTGCGGGTGGGGTAGAGTGGTTGGCGGGTGTTGGCATAATAGCCGGTGGGGGCTAAGTCTCCATGTCTCTGTTCTTAGGCACAGCGAGGTTATGCAAATGCTCCGTCAGGCAGAGGGCAAGGCTGAGTAGGTTACTGACGGGCCGTAGAGTACACAACATGTCCCCCACTCAGCCAGACAGACAGCCAGTAGAGACACTGACAGAGAACAGAAAGAGGGTGAGAGAGAGAGAGGAAAAGGCTACAAAGGAATACTAAGCCAAAATCCCGAGCACTACTACCTTTCCAGCTCTTCCCCTTTTCTCCACCTGGTTTGATTAAAGCAAGCCAAGAGAATCCTAAAGAGACTTTCATATCATTTACACCCACACCACTTTGGCTTCAGCTCTGCTCCTTACTCTAATGTTGAATGACATACACCTTTACTTGCTCAAAGAGACATTGTCATTAAATACAAAATGCTGACATAACACAAAAGCGAGCGGTAATGATTCCAGTCCCCCAACCTGAGGACCATGACCCATCTAGCACTCTAAGGTTTAATCTCACGGATCACAAGACGACAAAAGAAGTAAATCAAGGCAGAAAAAAGTATTACCTTCTTTTTTTTTTAAACACAAATCTGACCTGACTTTTACAAAATTTGCTTACTGGTGGATTTCATCAGTTTGCAACAAAAAGTTACAAGCACACATTGCTTTATTTTAAGGCGTCATTGGAAACCACTACAGCTGACACGTGAAAGACAGAGCCTTGTATATTTCCCTGGAATTTACTTCCAGACCTTACAGAGTTTTTTCCTCAATCCAGATAAAATGTAACACATTCACCTCCATTAAAGAATTATGTCTATGCTGTCTGCAGTGTTACTTATGGCAATGAGAAACTTTCTGTATCTCTCTCCCTTGGGTTTGAGTGATCTAAATTTTCTTATCGGGATCTGTGTGAAAGTCAGTGTACCATTCAATTTGTTGTGACCATGCAGATTCATCCATGACGCTATGACACTACAGAACTGTGCACGTGTCAGCAAAGAAGGCTACGAGTAGACTAGAAAAAATAGCATAACTCATCTAATCTTTGTCATCTTTGACATCTCTAGATGTCATGGGATTTGGTGTTTTTTGTTACGGCAGCAGGCTTTGTGTAACTGGTCAAACCGTGGAGCTCATCATGACACTTTTGGCTTTTGTTCTAAAAAGTAAATCTATGCACTCACATTCATTAAAGGCATATTCAAACTCCTCCAAGGTTTTGGGGAAAGTGAAAGGAGGTTCATCTTTCTTCATCAGTTCATCCAAGTCTATTCTTGACAGCAAATCTGTGGAAAAAAAGCAAATGATTTTATTTCAATGACACAAACTGAATCCATCCATCCGTTTTTTCCACTTACAGTGGGGCAAAAAAGTATTTAGTCAGCCACCGATTGTGCAAGTTCCCCCACTTAAAATGATGACAGAGGTCAGTAATTTGCACCAGAGGT
>NW_005187407.1:7807619-7811593 GCF_000239375.1 Pundamilia nyererei
AAGTGTACCTCTGGTGCAAATTACTGACCTCTGTCATCATTTTAAGTGGGGGAACTTGCACAATCGGTGGCTGACTAAATACTTTTTTGCCCCACTGTATCTGCATTATACAAAATCCACACATTCATTTTGTAATCTCCGTTTCTCTCCCACAATGTTGAAATCACTATGTACATTTTACTTTCATTATCCCCATATGACGAAGCAACAGATCCGTGTTTAAACTAAAAGGTCTTCTTAAATCATCATTAAGATGTATAGTGGGTAGAAAAGAGAGCATTCACATACAATACATGCAATATATACATTAAGTATAGTTTTAAGTTCAAGAGACAAATGTTTAACATATCCTAACAGAGAGATACCATAAAATGTCTTGGTAAGGTGTAAAACTGACATGTGGTTATTCAGCAGTCTACTGGGGTGATGTATAACCATCCAGCCATTTTCTTCCACTTATCCAGTTCAAAATCACGGTTGGACCAGAGCCTATCCCAACTGTCGCAAGAAGCAGGGTACACTCTGGACAATTGCTAAGAGGACTAACATAGAGTTAAGACACTCTAGGCCAAATGTATGGTCAATTTAGAATGACCAACCCAGGGAGAAGGGGCCATGCATGCACACTCAACAAAGAACCACTGTGTCATTACACAGCAGTTTTATAAAACCATTAAGTGACCCCCTGACCCCTGAGAAGGGTGGCTCCAGTCAGAATAAAAAGGTTTCATCATAGTATAAAGGTGATCAGTCACTGTTACACTTTAAGGGCTCTCAAACTACTTCTGGCATGACTGGCAAGGTAAAGGTTCACACCGAACACACCATGATTTTTATTAATCTTGAACAATAAAATTAATCAAGGTTGAGCCATCCAACCATCCATCCATTTTCTGATGCTTATCCAGGTTCAGGTCGTGGGGGCAGCAGTCTGAGCAGAGAAGCCCAGACTTCCCTCACCCCAGCCACCTCCTCCACCTCATCCTGGGGGACTTCTCCTGGGCCTCCTCCCAGTAGGGTATAACTCAGATGCCCAAACCTTTTGGTCCTTTCAAGTCAATTCATATTTTTATAGTTTGAATATATTTTTATAGTTGATTCATACTTTCATAGTTTTGGTTCATTTACTAAAATTAATCACTTTTAGTAAATGGAGTCAGTCAGTAAAGGTCAGCATAACAGCATCAGCAAGTTTTGAATTTTCCCTAAAGAAAGAATATAGCATGTTGAGTTGCATATTTCTCCCTAGCTGTCCTCATCCTAAATGCAGTGGCTCGCTTTCTTACATTTAAAGAACCACTGTTTTAAACCACGCTTTTAAACTATTTCCCATCATTTAAGAAAGCTTTTTATTTGTTCTTTTTAAATTAAGAATTATATATATATATAATTTAATTATATACATATATATATATTTTAAAGACATTTTATTACAGCTCATAATCTTATTGATGTGTGTGGTATTGAGTCTGAAATGATGGTGTGCCTGCCGTTAGGTCAAAATAGAAGAAAAAGACCTTAATTTGGTTCAGAAAAGTAAAGCCTGTTTCCCTCTGTTTTACTAATTCTCCTTAAATGATTATTTATTAGTGTTATGATTATTAATAATAATTCACCTTTGAGTGCAGTAGTTTTCTCTCTATCTTCCTGGCCAGCAACCTGGGCCATGATGATCCACAATATGAACAGGGCTGGTGTTGCAGCACAAAAATGAGAGAGCATGGGTCCTTTCCTCCCAGTGATCACTGAGGTGAATCCTGTCAAGTGACGCAAAAAAATAAAAATAAAACCAAGAATTGGGCATGAGTTAGGTTAGTACCATATATAAAAATATTTCTCAGTATCAGCCCTCTGTAAGACCACAATAGCAATTGGGTCACAGCATGCTGCACCTATAAGGTTGCAGCAGGCCATAACATTTGGGATGTTACTGCTCCGTCCTGCTCTCCTGTAAACACAACAATCTCCCAGTTTCTTAAAGAGAATGAATTAGTGATTAGTTACTCTATAATAACACAACACTGCAGCTATCTGTCAGCCATAATACCATAAAACATGGAGGAAGTCGTGTTGCCCACTTAGCACACGTGCAACAGCTGAGTTAAATATGCAAACACAGAGAAATTCTTCTTCCTTTAAAACTGCGCTGAAGTTACTACAAAAGCGGCATTCATTTTCACACGTATAACTCTCTCTGACTCCTCCGTCATTTTCTCCACAACAGAAAACATCTGTTTATGCTCTGTGAGAAAGAAATCCCCTGAAAAAGAGCCAGCCCCCTAGATGGACCACTGCGAGCGGGTACAGCAGGATATTCGTGTTTTTATTAGACGTTTATTTTAACCAAACGAAGCAGAGAGGATCGAGCAGGGAACCGCTATTTACAGCGGATGCATGCATACTTTCATTTCGACTCACGCACCATTAGCAGGGTATGCGACTATCCAGTTGTTGCTGCTTCCTTGTAATTTTGTAAAACAGGAAGGACTCTCGGCAATGCTGCATGGAGCGCGTGAGGCTTCCGGGTTACCGGGGCAACGGACTGGAAGAGCCATTTAAAGAGACAGTAGCACAGCAGCTGCAGGAACTTGTACAGATGTTCTCTGGCGTGTGATTGCCATCAGTTCTCTGATCCTAACTCTGTATTGCTCGGTGATAGGAGCATAGTTGATCGAGCAAATATGCAACCCTGTGTTGATTTATATTTAATAAATCAACTATAGTTCGCAAAATATCCAATAGTACAAAAATATAATACAGTATTCCCATAACAGTGTGGCGATCGTGGCTCAAGAGTTGGCCGCTCGTCTTGTAATCGGACGGTTGCCGGTTCAAGCCCTGGCTCGGACAGTCTCGGTCGTTTTGTCCTTGGGCAAGACACTTCACCTACCTACTGCCTACTGGTGATGGTCAGAGGGGCCGATGGCGCGATATGGCAACCTCGCTTCTGTCAGTCTGCCCAGGGCAGCTGTGGCTACAACTGTAGCTTGCCTCCACCAGTGTGTGAATGTGAGAATGAATAAATAGTGGAATTGTTAAGCGCTTTGAGGTTCTCCAAAAGCGCTATATAAATGCAATCCATTATTATTAAAAGCATATTCATCAGTAAAGTCATATAAGGAATCTTATACTATTGCTTGTTTATCTGTATGCAGATAAACAAGCAATAGTCAAGTCATGATGTAGTGGTCGTGCTACCTGTTAAGTATTTGTATCTGTGTACACAGTAACTCTGTGTGGGCCATAGCGTCTGCTCCAGTCTTACTGAAAAAAGAGAGAGGATACCTGTGGACCAGTCAACACCTTCCTGATGGTATTGTGTGATGCCTACAAGTTTGTCCTCAAAACTCTGCATAAACTAACGGGCTGACTGAATGTGTGCTTTTGTGTCTTTGGGGTACATAAAACGCATTCTTTATTCAATTTTAAACACATTCAGGTCTGTTACCATATAGTCCTGTGCAAACGTTCTGAGTCACATCTCGTTTCTATATATTTTGCTCCAAGGAACAGATTCTCACTTGTTTGTTTGTGGTATTAAGTGGTCTTGAGCAACAGAAAAAGGATTTTCAAAGTTCTATGGACATTTTTTGCCTTTCCAGTCATTGTCATTCCAGTCTTTGTACCTGACTATTTTCAGAGGAATGGGTTTCTTTAAGCCACTTAACACTGACCTATGAATCATTTAATCATATAAAGCATAGGTGTCAAACTCTGGCCCGCGGGCCAAATTTGGCCCGCAGCCTAATTTAATTTGGCCCGCAAAGCCATACAAAATTATTATTAGAGCTGGCCAACTGTTATATACCGATTATATATATATTGTTTAGTATTAAGCTTTGCTTGTTCCATATTCAGTTTTTCAGCAAAACTTGTTTGAGTCCATAAGAAGATATTCATTCTTAAATCTGGAGGAAGATTTTTTTTCAATAAAAAACAAACAATCAAGTAGCTCAAGACTTTTGCACAGTAGT
>NW_005187407.1:7811816-7814080 GCF_000239375.1 Pundamilia nyererei
TTACATCTTACCTTTTGTCCTGTTTAACATAATGAACTAACCCTTTTTTGATTCTTCACCTCGTACCCATAGGCATCGGTGTCCTGTAGGAAAAAGCTGTTGGAAATGTGTAATATCAAATGGACTGGCAGTTCTCAAGCATTTTTCTAGTTTAGTCTGACTCCTTGGTGCACTCGGACACAGAACTGTTCTTACAAAACATGAGAAAGTGACATTGTTTAGAGCCTGTTACAGTATATCCAAAGGGAAAGGAGGGTAACTTGATTGAAACTAGACTTGCCAGACTGATACTGATACTATGTCACAGGTGATTTACTAAAAAACTACTATATCTGCCACATACTGCTCACCTGAATCAGGTGCCTGCAGCTTTACTTCACACTTTTTGCTGCAGATGTCCTACTGGTGTCCTACTTTTTATTGGCTTTGAATTGAAACAGTCTCTCTGGAGAGTCGCAGTTCATCTTTTTTCTCAAGTAGAGCAATGGCAGTACCGCAGAGAGATCTAAATAACAACTAAAAGTGGCACGGATAATCACTCAGTGTGACAGGACAAGGGAGATGGACAGTCTGTGCTTGCAGTAGACCACACGTATGGGCATGAGGGACGGAAATGTCTAACAAATGCATCATCAGTTTAGAAATTGAAAGCCAAAGAGGAGCTGGGAGTTGACATAAGGAACAAACATATATAGTACGGCTCTAGCTCAAAGATATTCTTCATGTTGCTCACCACATGTTGATGAAAACACACGGATGAGCATGCAAACAAAGATTCTACGGTGAGCATTTACAGTGGAAAATGCACGAGACTGAGAGTAATCAATTCAAAACTAAAAATGCTGCAACGGCTCATTCTTTCTACACATGCAATCAAGACATCAGGGATTCTAAAAGGATTATGTAGGTGTGGTAATCCCCAACTAAATATGCATTATAAAACATGTTTTGTTTTGTTTTTTCATAATACTTTGTTGTGAATTAACTGTCACTTTCATTGAGACTTGTCTTCTGAGTCTATCACTTGAATCTAGTGGAAATACATATTTAATAAGTGAACAGGCGCTCGAAAAACAGAGAGCAGAAAGCAGTTATCAAAAAAAATATGTATTTGGCTAGCTAAATATATATTATTTTTTCTGCAAAACAATAATAAAACTGTTTTGTTGGTGCATTAAATACAGTAAATTAAAAAAAAGGAAAGAAGAATGTTGTTTTCTTCTTGTTTAGCCCTTTTTTGTGTGTGACAAAAGCAGAAATAAATTGCTGAAGATTTTGTTGTCTTTTGTATTCTCTAAGTGGTTTGATGATTGTAACCCTGCTACATTTGCATCAATAATCTAGTTAAGGGTAAAAAGAAACATGTTTTTTTGCAACAGGAAATGGTTTCCTCCTGTTTCAAAGACACTGGGGTGTGTAGCAGTCTTTGTGAGCTGAAATTGCACTCTTATAGATAAAAAGAACAGAATTTGAGTTGATAAATCTCTTTTTTTGAACATCAGGTATAATTGGGGACACATATGTACTCCAAAACATAATACTAATATCATAATCACAAAGATTATAAATCACTGATTCAAAGAGATCACATATATGTAAAGAAGGAGAATATTCACAGGTGAGGTAGGATTATGCCTTTGTTTTCATTTTTAATTCTAAAAAAATCAGTCTCCATCTCATAAGTAACAAAATATGGACATATATGGGAAAAAAAAAACAGTGAACAAGTGTGTTACGCAGTTTATGGGGAAAATACTGACAGATATTTCATAGACAGACAGATTTGGAGGACACATTGTTATCAAAACATACTTCATCTCGCTTCCCAACCATAATAAATTGATGTTTTCTTTCAGGAACCAGGAGAAAGTATGCTGACATCAGTGTCTTTACACTCACTGTCTCAAAAAAAAGGAAGGGAAAAAAAAAATCTTCAACTACCTACAATGATCACACAGTCCCATCTTGTCCCAGGCAAACAAATCCAGGCTCTCCATTTCCCCAGAACTGATTTCTGTCGGCGTGCTCTAAAAAGATGAAATGCATCTGATGCAGCACAGAAAAGCACAGAGAGTTTGTCTGAGGTATGTGTATAAAGAGGGAGGCACCATCTCTCACACACTTTTTTGTTTCTTGCCCTCTCTCTCTCTCATTTTCTCATGCACACACATATGCAAATTTGCAGAATTCAGTACATGTGCAAACCCAATTACACCTACAAATGTGCAAACACACATCCCCACATATATACACACTGTAATACC
>NW_005187407.1:7814217-7841920 GCF_000239375.1 Pundamilia nyererei
AAAAGCTTTCTCAAGTTCCTCCACCATCGCTTTCTCTCCATCTTCCAGCTGTGCACCCTCCTGCATCTCCCACCTGAAGAGCACCAAAGCGCACAACATCAGCCATTTTAATACTTGTCAAAGTTAAAACAAACAAACATTAAAACCTGCTGAATGTGCTCTCCGAGGACCATGAACACTGTTTTCTGAGCTCAACCTGGCTGACTGATGATGGGGCTGTAACAAAGGCTTGAATTCAACCCAATATAAACAATTGATCGATTTAGGTTTACCTACTGAGCAATTTAGAGATACAAATGTTAAGCTGATGTTAAGCTTGCTTGAAATGCTAAAGTTTAGATTTTTTCTTCTTATATTTGTAAAAATGTTTACATGATTTACATATATCTGCATGCAAATATTGCTTTCCACGAGAATCGTTTCACTTTGCTGAATGAGGTCTGATGGCTTCAAATCTGTTGGTCGTCTATGGAGTTTCCAGTGGTGTTAAAAGTTTCACCCTTGAACTAAATTTAGATATAAAAGTGTGTCTTTTGTATATTTCAAGCAAAACAACCTTTGTGTAGACATCTGACAAAGTCATCTTCAGCATCTTTTCAACAAGTGTTTGTTGAATTGTTTATTTTTTATGCAAGTCTGGACAATGGCTGCAAATCGGCTGATTTCGCGTGCATGCTGCACACCACCGAGGATCTACAAACCACACTTTCATGCTTTAGCTTCTCACATGGGAGCCTTCTTCTCATTCTTTTTTCATGCTGTGTGGGTCTGTATCACGGCAGTTTCTGCTACTGTGACACGCTGTTAGACATACACTTTTGCACTCGTGTAAACATACACTCTTGGGTATCCACACAAAGAGAATGAAAACTCAGAGGACACTGTAAGAAATACTCAAGTATACATATATATTCCCTTTCTGTCAGTTGGATTCTTACTGTGGCTAAGCGCTAGCATTACATCTGCCAAACCTTCCTTGTTTGGGTGACTAATTTTTAGCGGGAGAGATTATTTGATGTATCATGTTTATTCTCGATTTTGTTTTATTGCTTATACAGTATGTCTCCTCATTGCATTTTTATAATTCTTCAAGCTACAGAGTGGAGCGCTTCAATATGAAGACATCAAGGGCAGTCACTTTGTAATTCACTCGCAGTATTTCAATTGAATCCCTTGACAAGTGACTGTGGTCAATCAAATCCATATGGAGAGCTGGCTGAAGGGCTGCCTTTGAGCTGCCGCATCACACTCCATCCAAACAAGAATATCTGTCTAACTGCAAATGATTGCATTTTCATTGCAATCTCAGAGTCTCCTTTCATCCTTCCCGTCTTTTCGATTTCTCACGATATCATCAAACGTGTACTATATCATACGCTATATAAAGCTGTGCTCTGCGCATGCGTGTGAAGAAGAAGAGGGGGTAAAACATACTATGTTCATTACATAGACAGCAAAAGATGAGTCTCTGGGTGCACTTTGATGAAGCTTCAGACTCTGTTGTACAGACTGGACAATTCAGACGCTGCAGCCGCTGTCAGCGTAATATTTACCGTCTGTAAGGAGACGATCTGTTTATGCAAATATGCTTTGGCAGAAACATTTCCGCTCAACGGCGGCGTAGTCCCTCCATGTACAACTTTGGTCACGGATTCCTCTGTTCCCATGTAATTTTTCCCTCAATCTCTCTTTGCAGCCTTCGCAGGGCTAGTGGAACGTATATGAAAACAGAACAAATGGGTAAGTTATCCCTGCATTTTTTTTTTCTTTTTTCGCTGACATCAAATTAAAATCAGCTCCACCGAATAACGTTCATAAGATACAAACGCACAAACAAAACAATGCAAATGTCACATAGTGTGCAAAACAAAAGCAGCACGGGAGTGAGAGGGGGGAAACGGAAAGCTGGAGGAATGGCAGCCAATAAAGGAGGGAGCGAGGGAGGAAGGAAGACAGGAAGGTACGCTAAAGGTTTTTCAATGTTTAATTTTCAAATAGGATTAAGCAGAATGACATTTAGCTGAAGGTTACAGGCTCAGCATTGTCTTAGCTGATATTGATATGCAGGAGGCGCCCTGCTTGTCACTGGGACAAACACTGTTGATGAATGAGAAGCCTTTCCCCAGCAAGGTGTTAAGTGCAAATTTGAAATGAGAGAGAAGCGGAGGTAGAAAGAGGTATAAAAAAAAAGAAAGAAAAACACACGTACACCCGCATGCACATAAACACACACGCACGGCATTACCGTGTTAGTTGCCATGTAAACTGTCACTAGATAATGTTGCCAAAAGTGTAAATTGTTCCATAAAGTATTGGTTGGATATTAGTTGAGGCGGGTTGATCTTGTGCTGAAAATGAGTGAAAAAAACTGCACAAGGTGCTTTGCTGTGTGTATCTAATTTCAACTACAACACAACAATTCCTCTTAGAAATGCATAAGTAGGCTAAAGTTGACAGTAACTTCTCTGTATCCTCATTTCGGCAAGTTTTCCCCCGGAATTTACATCTTAATAAGGGGAGTCTTACCCTTTAATTCTTATGGGCTCTGCTCATTTCTCATGTATTAATACTGGAGCTGCTGACTTGGCTCTTCCTCTGAATACAGAATAGGACACACATATTAAGACTCATATATTTACAGGATTGATGCCACGGGAGATTGTCTCAGAGTGAGATGAAAAGGCTGGCTCAGATATATTTCAATGTGAACATCGATGTAAGCTGTCCTAATCACGGGATGATGCAGGCACAAGACAGAAAGCATCTATTCTAAATTTCAGCTGATAATGAGTAGTGATGTTCAACAAATTAAGAGCATAAGCCTTTCCCAGAGATCATCAGGCGATCAACTTAATAAATCTTACTCAAAACACAACGCAGATGAAACTTTGATGTTCGACTCCAGCAAGCCTCTGCCTTCTAGAGCGGATAACAAAAAACAGATGTAAACTGTCAGGAAAAAAATATCGCTGTGGAGGAAAGAGCGGAGGGGAAAAAAGCAAGGAAGAAGAAATGATCAGCAACAGGATAATAGAGGCAGGGCTACAAGTACAGACTATTTGAAAGAAAGTGAGTGAGCAAAAAGACAGCGTGCCTTAAAGATCACAACAGACAGTGGGCAGTGGTTTCTTTTGCAGCTGTCAGCGGGCTGAGTGGTTTCTCTCAGAGCGTTGGGTGTTTGTGCTGCACAGGGTGCCCTGTCTGCTTTGCCACTGGGACCTCTGTTTGTTTAAAAGGCTTGCCTGTCAAACAGAGAGCGCCACCGAGAGCCAGACACTCAGCTAAATGACTCTGACAGCAGCCCTAATCAGAGGCTTTGCACATTGCTGCAGGGCCTGGAGGATCCATCATAACCCAAGCCTAAATATTTAAAGTGCTAAACTTTCCAAAGGTCAGGCCTTTCCATGCATGCCAGGGCGACATGTGTCAGAAGTAGGAAGAGAGGCACTGAACAAGAGAGAGACACAAAGACATGGGGAGAGAGGCTATGGTTAATGTCCTTCATTTCTCTCCCTCTTTTATTTTTATTCTTGTGAACTCTGCATTCATTTTAGGGAAGAAATCAGAGGCAAGCACCACTTGTATTTTTTCGTTCTGTTTTAAAGCCTTAGTTAATGTTGAGATTTTGGTTTCGTGCAGACTAGTGGAAAGAAACTATGCAGAATTTAGGACTCATTTAGGTAATTATTTTATAAATTTATAGAAATTAGAGCACCTTTATCGAGACAAGAACCAATTTGTACATTTAAGCATAACAAATATGAAAATTTGCAATACCAAAAAAAATTCTTAATGTAAGTAACCAACTTACACATTTTAATGCTAATATCTAGTTTGTTGTTTTAGTTACTTGTGAATTTTATTTGTCAAAAAAATACTTCTTTTTTTTTTATAATCTCTCATCGTCTGAACCCCAAATCCCTACAACCAGTAGAATTTACAAATATCAGTTTCTTTATTTTTATTTATTTCTGTATTCTGAGGGGTTTATTCCTACATTATTCAAAGCCTCATTAATAGAATTGTTTAATTGTGAAAAACATGGCAAAAAATGACTTTTTTTTGGCTGTTGGCATGCTGGAGTGATAAAAACAGACATCCAAAATCCTCTCTGTAAAAACCTTTAATGTAGCCACAAAACAGAAAAAGACTTTTGAATCTACTTTCATCTAATATTCTAATTTCTATTCTAAAAAAACAGACAGGGTGCAAAGTTAGATAGATAATACCTGATTTGCATATGTAAACATAACATTTCAGAAAACTTGTACCATCCTTGTAATATCCTGCTGACCTGTTATATCTTCTCTTTGGATCTTTGTAGTCAGGTTATGAGCTACACTCTGGCAGTCACAACAAAAGACTCAGCTTCACCTAATGTCTCTTGAAAAATTAGAAATAATGATGTTTCAAAACCTGAGAAAAAACTAAAAATCAAGCTCCCAGGCAGCTGCGAGTGAATCGTCTGCCAAGTGTAAGCTGAAGTCAGCAAAGATGGATGAACCTTTCTATCTACCTGACCAGAACAGGATTTCGAAATTCAAGTTGCTACTTCTTGTTGATGTCAGAACTTAAGGCGAGGTTTTCAAAGGTTAGGGGTAGAGGTGAGGTCAGTGGATGAAATGTACAGCACATAAGGATGTATACAACAGAGTGTGCGACTTATTTGGATCCAGTGCAGCCAAGTAAAGTCCATGTCATCTAATGTTATTCTCTTGAACCTGGTTTCATTTTTGTAGCTCCAAAGACAGCACTGCAGTGCGTGATGGTGTTTGGGAAGTAGAGTGGATGGGAACACATCATTATGGAAGAGAACACAGAGTACTTCTAAGGGGTGACAAGAAGTGTTAGAGTGTTTTATTCCCTTAGATCACACTCAATGAAACTGTTCCTGGACACAAAGTTAAAAAAAAAACACAACCTGAGAGAAGACAAACAGCCACTGTATGGAAACTAAGAGCAAGGCCATAGAGGTATAACAACAAAGACATGTTAGTAGTTGGTAATGGACGTTGTACATAAGAAAACTAGATCAGCGGGTGTAACTGGCAAGTTCACAATACAGGCCAGGGGGGTCGTTTCTTTGACTCGATTTCCATTGAGAAGCAAACATCCAATTCAATTTAGATATGTGCCTTAGCTAGGCCATAAGCCAGAGGGAGATTGTAACTGACAGCCATTGGACAGCTGGCGGCATTTGAATATTGACAAGACAGAGACTTGACAGAAAGGATTATGCTCTACCATCTGACTTACTAGCCACTACACTGATCCATTCTATTGTCAGATCAACTTAGTGTCAGATCTACAGTATGTCCGCATGGTGCGGTGATGCCACTCAGTATTAGACCCTACCTGAGATCCATCTCAATACAAAGTGATGTCCATTCAAAAGCTACAAGATGCTCACTAATGCAACAAGGACAAAAATACCAAAGAATAAAAATATCAAAACGAATCCATTTCCAAGTAAACACGAAATAGCAGACTGTACTTTTCAGACGCTCTACATAATACAGACCAAAAATATAAACAGTCTTTACATTATAAAACTTTGGAAGATGGCCTGTAAATCTCATCTAACTCAAAACTCAACTTAATTTAGTTAGTGTGCTTTCTAGCCTTGTGAGGACAATTTTGAGTTCAGACATTTAAAAGTAAAAGAGAGAATGACTCAAATTGGAATAACTTTCTTTTTTTTAATGTTTAGACTTTTTTACATTTTTAAATGTGTGTGTTTATACGTGTATGACTATATGAACATGTAGTTCAAACACAGTCACGGCATGTCAAACCGTGTCTTTCACCCTCTACACACCTTGCATTTGATGGTCACAGACAACAGGGCTTTGGGCAGATCTGTGAAGGCCCTCATCCACACACAAGATGACAAGCACAGACACACACCCAGACTCAAGGGCATGGATACACACATACAGGAACACACATATATGACATTTCAAACACACGATCGTCTACAGCTCCAAATCAAAACACAAATAAGATCAGCATAAAAAAGTATTTTTCTCAAATTGAAGTTTCTAAATATAGAGCAGAAGAGATCAAGTACTTTTATTTTATGATATTTTCTGACGAGTTCTGCTTGCATACATGCATCCATCCATCCATGGTTGCGCAGATCTCCTTCACTAACCATCTCCTCCACTTCTTCTGCTGAGACCTTAAAGTGTTTTTACACAGTCAAGAGACATAATACCTCTCCAAAATGACCTGGGCGACCCTATCTCTAGAGTTCAACCCAAACAGCTTTCCAGAGCTCATATCTTTCACTTGTATCTACAAGTTACTTGAACTCTGCCACTTGAGGAAGCCACTATTTGTAAAAAGCAAAGCCATATCAACCAGATCAGCCTTAAAACTTCCAGAGCCCGAAAGAACTCGGGGTGAATCTCACTCGCCCTCGGGGGACGAGCCACACAAATCTTCCCAACAATTTTCTATTTTTAAATCTAAGTTCTGTGTTAAACAAATTAGATATGAAATGATTATTAATGAGTTTTCGAGCTGCTTCCAGGCAGATTTTGTTATCTTTGCACAAACTCAGGGTAGCTACTGCCTACTGTGTTCGGTGTTTGTGTTAGACTGAACTAACTGCTCCAGTTTCACACTCAACGAACAGATTGAACAGAGCGGCCTCCATATTTCCCCAATATCAGTTCAATGATTAAGAAAATGCTTTTGCGTGCTGCTGAGTTGTAAAAAACAGTGTCTATTACAGGAAAGTTACTTAGTTCAAACGTGCAGTGCTGGTGGCGATTATTGTGGCGGCAGAGGCGTCTGTATTTGCTATAAGAACAATGTATAGTAATGACCAACGATATTTGTTTAGTAAAATAATTCTTATGGTTTGGGTTGTGTATACATCACCGCGTGTGTGTTTAATGGCCTATTTTGTGTTCCTGCAAGACAGCACTTTATTATTTGGAGAAATAAGACTATACATCATGTGACCACATATTTCAAATCCCCACTGCATGGCAGTTTCAAGCTCTGTTCTCTCCAGTTATCCAGGGGAAAGTTTGAGTAAATTTGCAGTGGCTTAATTACTGAATAATTTAGACCATGCTCCAAATTAATGTAGACATTTCCATATTAATGTGTTTGCCTACCGATTCCACAGTTATTTGTACTGCGGACAGGAGGGTAGCAATTATCACAGCATATCATAGCAGTTGTTCTGGTATTTCAGACATCATTAGGCTGCTTGTCCACCACACTGTGACTGTGAGTGCTAGTCTAAATGTACAGTTTGGTACCTTCCTCAAACAGGCTCACTGTGCCTCTGTGGGTAAGATCTATTTTGCTCCAGGAGACAAAAGGTGAGGGACCTTGTTTGTGCTCTGCGGAGTGATGTCCAAGTTAGAATTCTTGCTCCTTGCAAATGCATTATTATATACAGCAAGGACAATAGCAAATAAGCAAGCACCAGCCAAGTCTACACAAGTGTCTGCTGGTCAGTGCAACCACTAGCTGACTGCTTCACACAGACACTGAGCTCTGCATGTGTCCCAGAAGGTTGACAGCTCTTTGCTCCTCTTATCTTCCATTCTGACCCACACCTTTTCCTTTTTTTAACAGTACCTTGCCTCTAACTCCTTTTCTTCCTCCTTAGTCTCCCAACTGTTTGGCTCTTGTTAGGAGCTTGGCTGAGCAGGCTGGCAGCTTTCACTTAAACAGCACCCCAGAGGAAGTTGTAACACTGAGAAGTGTGAGCGTGTGTGTGTGTGTGTGTGTGTGTGTGTGTGTGTGTCAGAGACCTCTCACACTTGCCACAGTAAATCATTACAGCAAGGCCCTTCATTAGGGAAGCCAACCACCTGGGCTCCTTTCGCCAATGTCATGTGTCTGACTTTCTGACACAGCTTCACAAACTTCCCACCACATGGGGTATTATTTCAACGATGAACTGAAAACTGACTCCAAATACAGCGCTCCCTTTTTACTTGATCGTGATTTCACATTGTTAAGAGTTGTGAGTAAATGGATTAAAGACAGCCTATGCATATCTGCCTCATACACCTCATGGCCACATCCTATCCTCTTGCATGTCACTGCCGAAACAAAGGGAGACAAAGTCATATGGTAGGTCAGTGAGGCATCCATTCAGCGTGACAGATATGCAGGTACCTGTTAACAGCTCCATGGTGTCAATGTGTCTCTTGGATCAAAAATGTGTCTGCTTTAATGAGGCAAAGCGAGACATGATGTAAACATGATCAGGGAGATAAAAAAAATGACAAGTAGAAGGATGATAGACAAAGATAGGCATTTGATAACACACAGCACACACAAATCAATGCACACTTAACTAATGTGACAACAACAACAACAGTCAAAAAGAAATCCAAAAAGAAAATGTGCATTACGATAAGGGTAAAACACCATGCAAAAGTTCTAGCACATGCCTGTGCAGATGTCAGCTCCAGACTCCTCTTAGCTGCTTTCCATGATTATTGTCTTTTAAAGTTCTTAATAGTTACATTGTATTTAAAGCGGTGTCTATTCTTCCATGTAACAAGTTCATTCGTTTCAGTCTTAGTGCACCTGTTGCATACAAAGAATCACAATGTCCTCCATTCTCTGCCTTGCCATGCAGCCCACCACAACAAACACGCCACTCTTACTGGCACCATCAGTCTTTCTCTACAGTCCACTTGAACCTTTGGTGCTCCAGTCCAAACTTCTCTGTCACCACAAAATCTGCACACTCTTTGATTCCGTTCAAGAGTAATTATCAAAGCACGCAATCTGCTTCAGTGTCACGAGTCTGGATTTGGGTCTGCTCCGTTAAACCTCATCACCAAATGCATAAAATATGACCCATAAATTAATGAACAGAAGATGATTCAGATAAAAAGTCAGTAGTTTTTACCCTCATCACACGCAGGCACAAACACAGAAATCAAGCACTCAGTCACACTGAAGCCCCCACTGAACAGTCTACAGAGGAAAGAAAAGAAAATGTTGTCTGTTGTTATTTCACCCCAGTGTGTTACCAGGAAACACTATATTACTTATTCAATACGCTGTCACTTTTGCATATATGAACTGCAAAATCTACAAAGGAGCGTTGAGGGTTGTGAAACTGCAGCTTGCTTACATATAAAGGCCTCGTTCTCAAACACTGATGTGGCAAAACTTCTGTTCAAACCCAGCAATACATACATACATACATACATAATTTTTACAGCCATATGTGAATTGCACATTTCAGCATATTCTACTGTTGAAAGACTGTGTCATGGCTGTTGAGTTGTTAGTATAAGTGATTTAATGGTGAGACACCGAGTCACACAAAAGGAAGAAACACTGGAATAAAACAAAAGTTTCTGGAAGCACATTAGAATCAAGTACAACTTCAAGGAAAATAAAGGAGATACAATATAACAAAAGGTACCTAAAAATGTTACCTATTCATAGTCGAGCCTCTAACTGAGCCTTTTAAAAATGTACTGAAGAACACCAAAACCCGTCAGTGTTACTTCACATTTATTTTTTTTCATGCAATGATATATCATTTCTATATAGAGAGATCAATATTTCATTGAGTCATTGCGTCTCAATGGGACTACCTGTATAAATGAAGGTTAAATAAAAATGTCTTTGTGTTTTGAAACTAGACAAGATGAGTGAAGGGTGGATGTGACCAGAGACCAGAAGTCATCGCATACTCATATTGTAACACCCTAAAGTAGACTTTAAAAATAGGTTTATCGTCTTTTGCTTAAATAGGGACGATCATTTATATAATCAGTAAGACATAAACTAGTGAAACCACTGAGATCATAGATAATGTAGACTTCCATAATTGAGCTTCTTTTTGAAACAGCAGGAGCCACCCTCTGCTTAATGTGAAAAAGAACCTTTTCACAGGACTCTATGCAGTAGTTGTTTTTTGTATGACTTTATCAGTCTCTCACACTGTTGTGGAGGAATTTTGGCCCGGTTTTGTTTACAGTGTTGCTTCAGTTCATTCAAGTTTGGAGGCATCCATTTATGCGCAACACTCTTAAGCTTCTGCTACCTTTCAATCCGGTTTAGGTCTGGACTTTAACTGGACCATTGCAGCTTTTTTTTTTATACCCATTCTGTTGTAGATTTTCTGGTGCTCTTTCTTGGGTTCATTGTTGCTGTTGCACAACCAAGTTTCAGCCAAGCTGAATCACACTGATTCTGAAATATGCTAATATACAGAGGAGTTCATGGTCAGCCCTATGCTTATAAGATGCCCAGGTTCTTTGGCTGCAAACAAACTCGTCACCTCGCATGACAGTTGATATGAGGTATTTGTGCTGATATTCTCCATCAAACATCTCCACTCTGGTCTCGTCTGTCCAAAGCATGTTGTCCCAGAAGTCTTTTGGTTTGTTTAGATGCACCTTTGCAAAGCTAAACTGTGCTGCCATGTTCTTTTTAGAGAGAAGAGGCTTCCAAACTTGCCACACTTGTTCAGTTTTTTTTTCTATGTGCACTGTCATGACCTGAGATGTATGTCTGATAAGTAGTGCTTGGGGTTTGTTTTTTTTGCAATTTCTCTGGGCACTACAAGGTCTGACCTTTACTGGGAAATTTCCTGGGACATCCATTCCTGGGAAGAATATGCCATTGTGTTAGCACATACCTGCAAACTGCCAAAACCTCTGCTTTTATAGAAGTGGTCACACTTATTGATGATCAATTAATCAAGTGCACCAACACTTATCTGCTACTTACACTCTTAATTTTAATCTTAATTTTAAGTAGTAAAAGTGTACTTTCCTTTTTTTGACTGTACAAACAGTCTAAGTGTAAGATTTAGTGAAATTTTTACCAGGGAACAGGTTATTCTGAGAAACAACTGAAAAAGCACAAAATAAATCATCCCACGTCCTTGTGTCAGCAAATATGATACCTTTGCTTTTAAGTGTGGGGAAATTAGGTGTAGGTGTAAATTCTCACTAAAGGCCATACTGTAAATACAGGTATCCAGGCTGCATTCATAATGACATTATTAGATATGGACTCCTGTGGTTTCACTGGGCCTGCAATGAACCGATTAGTCCAGGCAAACACTGATCTCACTTTCCTATGGTGTGTGTGTGTGTGTGTGTGTGTGTGTGTGTACGTATTAGTCTTTGGCTGGGGGTGCTCTGCCATTGTCTATCAGATCAGGGCCTTGTTCTCTTACCATTTCAAACAGTTCATTTTCCACCATGCTAATGGCAGTTTTAGGGGGTTAAAGAGATAAATAAATCCTCGCTGTCACCTCATTTAAAATCAAATGCCACTTAATTACAGCTGTATGTTTTTCAAACACTTTGCATAATTTATTGTTCGGTTCCATCCTAATCTCCAGATCCTTATCGCATGTGCTCTATTTTACCCCGTCTATCCTTATAATAAAATTATAATGCTCCCTCTCTCGGTTTTTTCTTTCTCTTTCTTGCTGCCAACAGCAGTGTGAAAGAGATAAAGACGTTTTTAAGTTGTTCCTCACCTTGTAGGGATTTGATGCTGTAAAGGCCTATTGTCAGCTCAGGAGAGCATACATACACACAGCCCTCTGGCAGTGTTGCTTTTCTTACAAACAAAATACAAACATTGTCAAATTCTATGAAAAGAGCAGGGTAACATCATCGCTCATGATCTGGTTGAAGGCACACATCCAACAAAAAAGGTAGAACACAAGCATGACATGTTGATTAGTACTTTTTAAAAAAACCTTTTCCTGTATCATATTTAGAAGTTTATGTTATTGACATGTATTACACAGTCCAATGTTATTTAAAGATCTAATGTGCACTAAAAAAAAACAACACTAAGCACATCAGTGCCACAGTAAGTGTCATAAAGGGAGGTGGAAAGGCACTGATATGCATGTTACTTTATGAAAGTGGCCTTCAATAACACCATATGTTAACAACATCAGCTGCTGTTTCTCTTTTGTCATAAATGCAGATAAAAGTTCTGTCTCCAGCAATGTTCCCCACAATTTAAGCCGTATTCACATGCGCTCTGCAGCACTGAGCCCTGTGGATGAAAACACAAATGTTTGAATCAGTCAGATCAGACCTTGAACCTTGCCAGCCCCTTATAACAAAGTCTATGCAAGGTCCAATTGAGCCCAACTGATAAAAGATAACTGTCCAGTGAATGTCCAGATTTCCCTTTCAAAATAAAACTGATTGTGAACACAACTGACCCTGAGAATCATTTGTTGTATGCTACTTTTGAAAAAAAAAAAAAGGATTTACCTATTTCTGAAATATTCTTATATGAGGCTCTTTGTTAGATTAAGGCTATTAGGGCAGTGGGTCAGAACCTTTCAAGCCAATTTGTAGTAATTTTCAGCAACATTCACAATTTTTAATTTGTTTACTGTGCATTTTACTTATATTTGTCAATGGGTTCACAAGCCAAGTTGGTACTATGACTTCATTTGGAACAAAATGTTGCGTCTTTGACAGCTAGAGAGTATAAAATGTGTCTTGGCAGATGATTTGTTTGTCTTAAACAAATAATTCTCATGTCTGGTAACATGGGCTTTTCCAATGCAAGCTTTTCATGTCGGCCCACTGACTATATAATTCACACAACTGCCATGTTGGATTTTTATCAATTTTATCTTTTTAAAGACCTGGTTAGCAAGGGAAATCATATTGCAACTTCCTGTTTTTCTGGCAACAGCATACGGACTCAGCAGCACTTTCTAAGGTTGACCAATATATTATTAACCACTTACATACTAAGTAATAACCAAAAACTATGTGTTTCCTATCAGTGCAAACATGATCCCAGCGAGTTATTATGGTGAATTAACTGCTTGGACCCCAAATTGCTACTTGCAGTTATACTTGTTTTTGTTATGAATGTTTTGATCAAAGATAACATTAGATAACATTAGATAATGTTATTTAGGGCAATATTAATATAGAGTCAAACAAGAGACAAGTAAAAATACCAGACAGGCAGTAAATAAAGTTAAGAAGTTAGTGCGAGAGTACACATTTCACCATACATTCATACATTTGCATTCAATGAGCATTGTGCATTACATAGCTGCAGCTGCTGAGGGTGGTGGTACAGTGATTGTCCAGCAGCACTCTCGATCAGAAAACAGATGTAATCCTTATAATCAGTGGATTTTGATTCATAAGCATATTTATCTTTCAACTAAGTATAACAAATAAAGCAGTAATTTAAAAAAGCAAACAAAGGAAACATCTGAAACACCATCTGCCAGTTATGAAAACAAGTACAAGCTCCAGCTATTACTGATTTAAAAGCAGAAAGCAAATCTCCAGTTTTTCATTGTGGCATTTAATGTGTTTAGATCCACCTAGAAACAGCCCATGCAAGCTAGCACAGACTAGAAATGCTGTTATAAACTGCATACATTGGTTTCTATACAATTAAATTTAAACATCTATAATTAAGCGACACACTTAAGTGGCATCTAATCTTGTTATTTCTTTAGAAAAGAAAAAAACACATACAATACACAACTAATGGACCTTATCAATTGGAAAAGTTCCTTATCTAGTCACCTCTAGCAGAAAAAAAGTATTTACACACAATTTATAACACCTTAAAAGAGGTGAACTGAGAGCAAATGGTATGTCCATACCTAACAAGATGGCTCTATCTGTTCTACAGACTTAACAGTAGTAGCAGTAACACAACAAACCTAGGTAATGGATGGGAGGAGCATGCAGTTGTGCATTCTTTCTACAGCCCTTCCATCCTGGGCCAGTCAATGGATCAGACAGGTTGAGGCTTAGTATATCACATAGATCCCATAGTTGGACAGCACAACAGACAGATACAAGTCAATAAGAGGGTGCTGCTTTTGAATATTCACTTAAGTGTTCAGTGTCAGGCAGCATATTAATGAACAGAAAAAAAGGAAAAAAGTTGAGCTTAGTCCTTAATGTAGGTTTGACATGGATTTTCTACAATGTGAGAGAAAGGAAGAAGAAGTGTGTGTGTGTGTGTGTGTGTGTGTGTGTGTGTGTGTGTGTGTGCGCGCGCGCGTGCATGCATGTGTGCACAGTGATGTTGGTGTTGCCTGTAGGTGAGCAGTGTTTCTCTCTTTCTATTTCCTCCATTGAGTGATTTAACTGCTGGGTCACTTGAAGCAATGCAACCAATGTCAGCCGAGTCATTCTGGGACCACGGCACAAAAATTCATTGCAAATAAAGTAATATTGTATAGTATAAACTACAGACAGACACTGCACTATATAATTACAATAAGTAGATTGTTTAGCCTCAGAAAACCATCAATCATATACACTTCAGCCATTTCAAACATATTCCCTACAGAAAAGCATAAAGATATTGCTATCGAGCTTTCGAAATGTCAGGGCAATGGAAACCGAGGCATTGTGCAATTACATAATGATTATTGCAAAACTTTCTCCCCCTCACTCAGTGTGGCTGTAATATGCAGTGGATGGCCATGGGGGTTCATTAGTGAGAACAGGCTGCTGTTGAAAAGCTCCAGTTTCACCTCTGATCCCGGCTAATGTGATTTGGACCTGAGATTGGTAGTGGAGAGATTAGATGCTAGCTCACCTCAGGGTGGGAACCGGAGAAGAAGACATACATCAATGTTGTTTGCTTTCAAAATCAAACGTCTTCTTCTCACCTCTAATTTGCTCTGAAGCATCTGCAAAGGAAAAAAGTGTCTAGGAAGCATTCGAGGCCTAATTTGTTTTCCAGCGACAGAGGATTGGTGGAGCTGAGGGGGTGCTTGCTAATCCACTCTGCTACATTTTGAAGTGCATGATTTGGGCTTTCATAACGAATCAGCTGGTTTCTTGTGGGTATGGCTGGAGAGCTGAAGCTGAAGATCAGCCACGGATGACAACTGTGTTAGTATTCTACCCTTATTACCTCATAACTTACCCCATGGCCTGTGCATAGAGTCGTAATATCAACCTACTCCTTCTTTCATTTCCTTTTCATTAACTCTCCACTTTCTCTGTCACATTTTAGCCTCCATGCTCAGAGCCTCTCTACCTTTGTGCATGTATTCCTGGTGGTGCCCCCTCCACCTCCTCCATCATGTCTCAACCTCTTTACTTTTCCTCATTCCAGTCTCCCCTCTCATTAGGTCACAGTTGTGGTGATTTGTCAGAGTGGCTGTGTTGATTAATAGGCCGACGAAGCCCCTATATTTGGGGGCTGTCAGCGGGGCTCCAGAAGCCAGGGCCGCCCTGCTGAGCTCCCTCACCACCCAGGTGGCCCCATTTGGGCTAAATGAGCTGTGAAGGGTCCCGGCTATGCCCGCCTGCCCCACACTAAGACGTTACGCACAAACACACACGGAGCCATAGACACAAAAACGCCTAAGCACATGCGGGTACACACACACATCTGAAATGAAGTACACATGCAGGCACGCTCACGTACTCAACACCCTGGCTCTCACTGCCATGCACCCCTGCTTTCCCACATGATTTGTCACACTCCATCAATAGACAATAAGTTACTGCCACTCTAGCCTGTCAATGGGCCCTGTCTTCAGCAGACCCTTCTATGGTGTGTCCTAGCCTGGAGGGGGTGGAAGAAGGGTGGAACAGGCGGTTGGTGAGCATGTAGTAGTTGGGTATGACGATGGTAGGGGGGGAAAAAAAAAAAAAGATTACGAGGGGAAGAACAAACTGCACGTGTTTAAAAGAGAAAGAAAAAAGACAGGCAGATGGAAAGAGAAAGGGAGAGAGAGAGAGAGAGAGGATGAGTAGATACTAGACAAATAGCTTTGCTATTCATCCCACATCCCAGTGGAGGCTTTACAGCATTCGTCCCGATGCACAGGCAAGTAGCCAGGTTCAAGTAAATGGGAGTGTGAGGTTTTATGTGTTTCCGTGTGTGCAGAGTAACATGGTTCGGCTGCTCCAAGCCAATTGCCTGGCCTCGGAGTCGGAGGCGGGGATGCGTGCGTGAATGCATGTGAAAGTGAACAGCCCTCTTTGCAAGATTATTTTTGTTCCCCCCTAAAGGAGGAAGGGGGAGACCTTGGTGAATGAGATCATCCTGCCATATTTGCAAGCACACGCACTTACACAAAATGCACAAGCACGCACACCTCCTCAGTAATTCAATCTGATTATGGGCGTCGGATGGGAAACTGGAATCTGTGAAGGTCAGTAAAGTCTGAACAGTAACATCCAACACTGCAGGCTACTGCCACTGTCTCAACTTCTACACTGTCATTACTGCTGGCCGCCTCACTCTCGTTATCAACTTACTTCATCAAGTGCACTTCATTATCAGCTTGTCCTTAACAGACAGATGGGATGGACCCTCCAGCAAATGACAGAGTAACTGGTATAAAGTGATTCCTTTTAAAGACTATTCAGTGAACGGGTCATAACACATATAGTCCCCTGGTATTAGTTTATCTGTGATTTACACTTGATTGGACATCTGGAGGAGGAAAAAAAAGTGGTATGTTTCTTCAAAAAAAAAAATACTGTTTAATTGAACAAATGGCAATGCATTATAATTACATCTGAAGTGATTATAGTCATTATGAAGTCGTTGTTTCTGAGACTGTTGAACATATGAAAGGCGGATGGATACACTAGCTGAATAGACAGCTGTTACTGAAGATGTAAGTAACAGACAGCCCTATCATGCTGGCAATATGGACGACCATGAAATTAAGACTCAACATATAGTAATTACAATGACAATGAGCTTTGTTCGAAGTGTCAAGTATCAATCTCACACTTGCCAGGCAGCTTTCATATCATAGCTAATAGGCAGTTGGTGAGCCAGGCCGCTGCCAGCCACTGAACCAAGCTATTCATGAGCTGGCCCAAGTCATTGTGCTTAGCAGTTGATGTAACAGTAACCCACCCATCAGCTACATATGCCCCCATGCAAATGAGTGCATTAGAGGAGACCTTAGAGAGCGGAGTGTGGCCAATAAATCCAGCCGGGGTGAGAAATGTAGCCTTTACCATGCGTGTCCAACCCCATATATTTAAACTAATTACATACACCATACCAGGTAATAAAAGTCTGCATGCCATCAATTCTGACATCTCATCCAGGGCAATGCAAGAAATGTCTATTGCTATCGATAAATCCTCAGGATAGTGATCTTCTCTAGGTGTAAAGAGTGTGAAAAGGTATATTTGTGGGCAGCTGTGTTAGAAACAGAAGTTAAGTCAGCAGAGATTCCTACATATTTATGATGTATATGTATGTGCGCGCTTTCAAATATATCTACTGATAATGTACTGGAGGACACAAGCAAGTTGTAAGTCAGTCCCAGAATGCAGGAGGTGCCACACAAAGAGACGAACTCAGAAATGGAGTTCAAACCATTCGTGTGTTCTCTGCTGGCTCTAATCCAGAGTGAAAAGACAAAACAACAAATAGCTGATTCAGACAGCAGTAAGACATGGGAGAGATAGTAGTTTTGGCTGCCTGGGGCTCCTATCCAGGTGTTCCATGCCGCTTCCTGACAGGCCATCACACCTGAGGTCAGGCGGAACACGGCTGCAGGTACTTTCACTTTCAGTGGTCATGCCTTGCATGTAAGAAAAAAAAAAAGCACAGAGTTTGCTGAATGCCCACAGACAGCAGATAAATAGATGTAGTCATAGCATTTCCGCTCACTCTGCCTTCGGCTTTGTCTGCAGTGCACCTGAGCACTGCACCTGTGGATAGAAACCCATTAAAGAGAGGATGAGATGGTAAAAAGAAATCAAAGCAGAGAGAGAAAGATGAGGTGACTGAAGGATGGATAGCCAGGAGGTGATGAATCCTGTATTTGGAGGAAGATGCTGTCAACCATTTCAACTTAAAAAGGTCAAAATTCTAAAAGCACTTTTAGTATTTAAAGCAATTTTATTGCTGTCCGTATGTGCCTTCATTAAGGTCATCATTAGACATATATAACAGCCAGTTGGAGACCTACAAATACTTGGTGGACATATGGCCCTGTGGCTTTAGGCCAATCGATGCCACTTGAACTTTTCACCTCCCTGGCAAATTGGTAGCAGAAGTCATCATGTTAAGAGTGGCAGAATATTTTATTTTAGCTACTAGGTGACTAAGAGTAGTCTATTAAATATAATAAATAAAGGGGTTACAATAGCTATTGTACAGAAATAACTATCAAAACCTTCTGAAAAAAGCAACATAAAGTTGAGGAGACAAATATTCAGTTTATGCAATATCCCAAATACCAGCAAAGCCCCATTTGAACCACTGTTGTTTAAAAACAATCATGCACCCCTGTTCCCTCTCCTCTCCCTCTCTCCTTCTTTCTTATACACACCATTTTCATGGGATATTACCCACCGAGTCACCACCAGATTCCAGAGAAAATAGGGGGGGGGACCCATATAAAAGGATCCGCACACCTGGATTTCTACTCCAGGATGTCATCCATGGAATTCGGCAGAAAAGCTAATCCATCAAACTCAAAAAGGAAAATCGTGGATGTGTGTATTTTCGATTAAAAAGGATACCAAAATACACCTGGTTTTCCAAACCAATCCCAAAACATACAGTTTGATAAAGTGATTTATGTCCTTACAAACAATTCTTATTTTATAGAGCTGCCCCAAAAAGAGGGGTAAATTGACAGCAGATAACGTCAAAACGTCAGACTATTGTGGCCCCCGTCAGCGTAAGAACACGGTAATTGGTTGTGATTAATAGAGGGCTTTGCTTATCTGCGCTTTACGCTCGTTTTAAAATGGCCAGACCATGTGATAGCCTCCCTCAAACACACATGCACATACACATTTCACGATTGAAAAACAAAAGCCATTAACATGCAGTATTTAGTATTTTCATGAACACGACACAGTGCAGGTTAAATGTTGATTCGCTTTTGGGTTTATAAAGATTAAGCTCTTCTTTGCTGTCGCGTGCGTCACATTGTGCCTTGACTCTCTACGGTGCTCCCAGCTTCAAAGCTACTCCGATGCAATTGTTGCCACGGTCACCTATTATAAACAACACATTTTTAGAGAAAAGGCTGTAATTGTGCAAAAGTGTGGCACAAATGGCTTTGTAACATTACTGTATGCCTTCCTTCAATGCAACCCATACGCAGGGCCCTGAAAGCTCTCACCAATTGAAGTTCGGCTTTCATCCAGCATAAAAGCTATGTTTGCAATTGAGCTTTGGTGCTATACCTTTCCGTGCCTTTACCCCCACCCTCTATGTCTTGTTTCATATGAGTGCACAACCACAATGGCTTGAGTAATGGGTCCAAAATGCTTTTTTCCCTGAACAAAATCACTGTTTTTTTATGGGTCATGCGGAGAGAACTTTGAGACCCACACAGCTCAAACAGACTACTGCTATTACTAATTTCTTTCTCTGTCTATATTCTAATAGGGAAACCATTCAGCGATACCTCACAGGCCCCATCATTTAGTCTGGCTCGATGCAATATACACAGGAGACTAAAGTAAGAGGAAGACAGAGAAAAACACAAAGGAGAAGGGGAGAGAACACAGGTCAACGACAGAGTTTTTCCTTATTTCAAATGCCAAAATAAAAGAAGGCTTCACTACATTACATGGTTGTGCTGGTGGCCTGTGGCTGTTCCCCTGCTGCCAGATGAATTGGGGTCCAATCCAAAACAGCTGGATGAGAGCATATGGCCTTATACAGGCATAAAGCTGCATTATTTTCTCTATGATCGAATATCTTTGTTTGCTACATTAAAGCTAGGATGTACAGCACATGAGAAAAGCACTTCAGTCTCCAACTGGCCCAGAAGTTTGCATAAGAAATTACTTTCTTAGGTAACTTGATTTAAATCAGTATTTAAATGACAAGCATCCTGTCATCTGGCTTCACGTATTGACAAGTCTGCTTGTCTCCCTCCATCTTTAACAGCTTTGAATGGATTCAAGACACTGCCTTCGAGTCCAAACTCCAAGCATGCCACCTACTGCTGACGTAATGCCCTTTGACATATATCCTCTATCACATATGAAAGCATGTTGCGGTGTGCGAGCACACTGCGGTTGTGCGCGCATGTTCATGCGTGTTCAGAACCATGAGCAGGCTGCAGACTGTGGCCACTGGGAAATCAAGGAGCACTTTGTCATGCATCCTTAAATGTGTGACACTGCGTCTCATGAGACAGTGCCTGATTGGTCTACAAGGCATCAAAGAATGACGGGTGAGTGATGGCCTCGAGGGGATATAGTGCGTGTGTGTGTGTGTGTGTGTGTGTGTGTGTGTCTTGTGTTAAGTGTTGCGTGTGTGTCTTGGCTGGGGTTAGAGACACAGGACAGCACTGTGACATGTCTGGGTGGCACCCTGTCATAGCCAGCTGGCAACATGTCGTAATGCTGCCATCAGGGAGTCGTACTGCACTCTAGTCTCAGTTTTTAAGATTCACTTTGTTTTCCCATGTGTGATTTTCATTCCAATAAAGAGAAAAAAAATCTGATTTAAAACCCACCATTGATTGCTTATATTGTGATTGGTGAGGCCAAAGATATTAAAATGATATGCATGTAACACATGCATACAAAGAAAGTACTAAAGATTACACTAGACTAAAAAGAAACGTATTCCATTAACTTAACAATCATTACTTTGTCATGTTCATTATTTATATTTATTTGTTTTCTATCTTCTTTTACTGTACCTGAGATATGATTTACAAGTTTGTGTGCCTTTTATCCTGTCTCCCTCCCTTCACCTCCAACTGGTAGGGGCATATGGCTGCCCTTCCCTAAACCTGGTTCTGCCAGATGTTTCTTCCTGTTAAAAGGGAGCTTTTCCTTTCCACTATTGCCAAGCGCTTGCTCACACAGGGTCATCTAATTGCTAGGGTTTTCTCTCTATTATTGTAGGGCCTTTACAATACAAATTGAGGTGACTGTTGTTTTATCATTGAGGATTTCGTCATATGTGGCTGACAGGGTAGAGAGTTAGCTTATCAGCTAATACTAGCAAGCTAGGTTAGCATCCATGATCTGTATTATTGTCTGAACAGACACAGATACCTGTTAATTACTGATAAGTAATACTTAAAACATTAGAATTTTATCAATAAAAACTGGAGAGAAGATGGCCATATTATTTGTCACACATATGCTTCAAAGTGCACCTCCATCACAAGTAGTCTAGTAAAATGACTCAAATTAGCTAAGGTAATGCTTAGCAGACAGCTACCAACCTGCTTGTCACCTTCCTGTAAATGAGGTAAGTAATTAAAATCCCAATACAGAAGTCATGATTGGGGAAATTAGCTATAGACAGTCTACTGGGAATGCATTGCTTTTGGACACAGCTTCAAGTGCCATTTGAGGCATCTGATTTTTTTGGCCTTTCAGTATTGGCTTCAATTTTTCTGCCCAGAAAACCAGCCATTACTGTAGAAATAGGTACTATATATCTGACTTTTAGATGGGGTTACCCCTGTATGTACGAGATTATGAGACTATGTTTTACATAAATTTTGCATCAGTGAACACAATCTTGCTCACATTCATGTGAGAGACTAAAAAAGAACATTAACAAATTAAGCTAAGAAAAATAATTAATTAATTGTACATAATAATTTAGCAATGAAGTATTATAGATTGTATATAATATCATAATAACCACCCTACACTACACTGAATTAGTGTTTTATGCTTTGTTTTTGAATGTAAAAAAAAGAGAAGCTGCAGCAGCTTCATCCTTGACTTTATGAATCATATGCACTTCTAAAAGGAAGAACTGAAATCCAAAACCAACAGGGGGCAGGCATAATTACCAGCGTGTCCCTCGTATTTACTATCTCTTAATAAGCTGCTGACATAGAGCAGACAATGGTCTGTCAGCTTTATTTTGTGTGTATTTTTACTCTGTTTAGCTGTTGTATTTTCATCAGCAGATAAGGACTGGCATGGAGTGTGGAGAGGCCGTTTAAACTTGGTCTCCCTAGTCTCTCATTTCTGATCGATGTTACCACCTCTTACCACCAAAGAGGTGTGGAGAGAGAGAGAGTGGAGAGAGACAAAGAGACAGAGTGAGAGAGGAGGAGGATTTACGCTGGCACCGCATTTTTTGTCCAATTAATAGATTGCCAGTGTGTTGCGTATTTTGCATGACAAAGGAGGGTAATATTAAACTGCCATTTGTAATGAAAATGCACTTTGCAAATTAAAAAGTGCAGAAACCCAATTTTTCCTACCTCTTTAGGAAATAAACAGTCCTTAACCAATTAAAGCGCATTGTAATAATTCTGTGATTTATTGCAGGTTGTTTAACTTTCAAAACTCAGCTAACCTATATTAAGGTCACAATCCATCATGTCTTGCATGGGGTGTTGTGGAGTAATGGCTGTTGTATTAGCTGCTTTTGATGATAGTATGAAAGAAGTATTAGCACTTGTCAACAAAACTGCTTACAACATAACATTAGCATGCATGAGCTGCGTCGCCTATTCATTATCTTGGCAGCTCCACACATGCGGTTACTACCTTATACATTTTGCTGGGCTGAGAGCACATGCACCACTGTTTGGTTCTGAGAGAGTGGCAACGTACAAACCATGTGGCACGCTCTGGTTGCAGTGCAGACTGACACCAAAAAGATGAAACAGTCTCTATGGCACAAGAGTGTGTGAGGGAGGAGAAAAGGAATGGGGGAATGGAAATGATAAAGGAGATCACGCTCCATCTTTGTCTTCAGTTAAGCTTCAGTTTCTGCCTTCTGAACACACCAGGAATGCCCAATATAGGTGACACCGTTGGGGGAGGCGGGAGGTAAACAAAGGAGACAAAATGGATGAATACACTGAGGGTGACAGAGAGTGCAACATTATGAACAAGCTACCCACTTCAAGAGTTCAGCTCAGGCTGAAAGATGACTGGCAAAAAAAAAAAAGTACTGTGGCATGGGAAGAAAAATGGAAAGACATAGACAAAACAAGCTAAGCTGTAAACATTTGGAGCTCTGTTCGAGTGGATGCAATGTGGAAAAAGAAAGCTTCTGTGTAAGTAGTATCTGATTTGAAAGACAGAAAGATGGACATGATGAAGGGGCTCAGAGTGAGACACGGGGCTGGAACTGGAGAAATCAGAAACAGATGTAAACATACAGTGAAAGAGTTACAGCTGAAGGGCACGGCAGGGTACCAGCCAGAGAGAGAAAGATGCAGAGATGCAGGGCGGTGTGACATGGTGACATTTGCCTCTGCAAATGGGCTCTCTGGCTTTAGCCGCACAGTCTGGTGTGATGCCCCCCGACTGTGAGCCAAGAATGCACTTAGCTCAACAAGAGCAAATGAATGGCCCTGTTTTGACTTCTACCATTACACTCCTTCTCCCTGATAGCTGGTGCTGGGCAGAGTGGGTCTTTGTTGGAGCACAGGGTTCCATGCGTGTTTAAACACCCTTGCACTATGGTCTAATTAGTGTGTTAAATCAGCGCTTGGATAATATCTGGATTCAACACACAGCCCCTGAATCTTTAGATTCTTTAGTTCTATTTAATGCAGCTTGTTGCAATTGGAATACAACTAAACCTAAAGCTGATTTTAACATGTATTGCTACAAATAGCTATATATATATATATATACACCATATATATAATACCGACTTTGACATAAAAAAGAACTGAAACAGATGCCATTAATTTCTGTGGTCACTGCATATTGTGTATTCTTACTGGTCTCTAACACAAGAACCATGACAGATAATTGGCATAGAAAATAAATTACACCAAAACTCTTCAAAAGCCGTGCAAACACCTAACTAGCCCACAAACCTGTCAACAACAGGCGATGTAGAGCCAAATCCATCGTGCCAACTTTTCAGCATCGCTAACTGCTACTGCTAGAGATTCTAATATCCAAGGCCATCACTGATGAACAGATTTTTCCCTCAAAGTCCATTTTAAACCCAAGTGCTCATCCTCAGAGGAAAAGCACGTGAATACCTTCCCTTGTTAAGCATAAACAGCATTGGCAATTTAGTTCCGTTTACTGAACTTGAACGTTAATAATTACTTGAGGCATGTATTCATATATTTATTAGAGAAATTTTACAAGCATGAAGAAACATGTATGTGCTGGGGTGGTTGCACAAAACACCCTTACTAGGCCTTTAATACTGATATCTGGCCTGTTACATATGTCTATATGCTGTCTTTCTCTGATCACTCAGTCCCCCAACCCACTCTGCATGTGTTGATATTCAAATCTTTCTCCAGCTCCCCAATGATTATTCATGTGCATTTAACTCTCAAACAGCCCCTCATTAACTGTGGCACGCTGGGCCATACGTTGGGCCAAATTACGCAGCTCTGACATACACAAACCAGCAGGGGGGGAGGGTACGAGGGAGCAGAGTCGTAGGGATAAAAAGCCTGGCTCTCTACTTAGTCCTCTCTAACCATAGATAATGGCTGCCAACATGTCTGTATGGTCTTTTAAAGCAATCAGCAGTTTCACTTTTAGAGTGGGTTGGGGTTGAAGAAGGGGGTGTAAGGAGCGAGGGGAGAGGGAGGAAAAGGAGGGATTGGGGTGGGGGTGTAAAGAGGTAAACACTGAGTCAGGATTGGATTCTTATCAAACGTGCAGATGGCGGGAAAAATCAGTAAGAAGTACGGTGGATATTTATTAAATTGATCTATTAATAAATGTATTTCTATTTTTGCTCTTTTTTTTTGACTCTATAATTGAGCACGAACAATTTAAAATGAAATAACAGGTAGCATATTCTCTGTATACCCTGCTTTGATTCAGAATGCTTTTAGATGAGTGTGGAAACAACTGAAACATAGCCTTCCATGATCAACATGCAGTTAGCAAAGTAACTCGGAAGCTGAACTTTGTGGAGATCTAGCGATCTCAATCAAATTTGCTCCATTCTTTGTCAAGACGACCCCACGCTACTTCAGTAATGTTGAGGTCCAGACTCTGGGGAGACCAATCCATGACTGATAGTGTTTCACTGTGTGCTTTTCTATCCAGCTATGCTTTTACTGCATTGACAGTGTATTTTGAAACATTGTGATGTTAAATAATTAAGCTGTTCCCAGTTAGATGCTTTGTAACTAGGATGACTGGGAACAAATTACTTGAGCCTAAAATTTGTTCTTTGCTAAGTTGTCCATTACATGTAGACAAGCAAGAAAAGCCAATATCTAAATATTTCAGAAAAAAAACTGTAAAAGACCTTCAGAAAGCCTGGAGAAATACTGCTCAAGGTCACCTTTCATAGTTACAAGAAAATCTGGATCCCTGGAAGCAAAACATTAAGAAATGAGGGGTGGCTCAAGAGTTTTTGACAGTACTTCACATTATCTCTCAGTTCTTTCAATTATCACCTACTCAAGTTAAGGCAGAGATTTTGTGCTGTAATATTTAACCAGAATTTTTTTGCCACGAGCCAACCATGATGTTCATTATACCACAATCCTACTGAACGTTCCACTTTTAATCAAAAACACACAAAGCAACCTGAGCTGCGATGGAAGCTGTAGTGACTAAATGACCACATAGTCACTAAACATATCATATTCTTCTGGTCCAAAAGTAGTTCATGGAAAAACTGCGAAGGCTTTCCTGCTGAGTTTATGGGCTCTGTTGTTCATTTTGGCTCATACAGAATAAAATATGTTTTGTAAAATTATATACTGTAAATCTTGATCGCACTATGTTTCCAAATGGAGGATTATCTGTAGTATGAAACTGCACGATTATTGTGTAACAGCTTGTTGATCACAAGTCATTAGCCAATCAGTATGCACTCGTCCCTCCTTGTCACATCCGTTTTTTTTAGGAACCAAGATGGCGACAGCGGAAACGCTAATCTGCAGGCTTCAGAACGGGAATTCAGAAACCAGTGGGTGACATCACATCCATCTTTTATATCGTCTATGAGTTTAACTTTGCAGTGTGATGCCTTTTTTATATAGGGAAGTATATCATATTGGGACTTAATAGATTCTCAATATAAAATGACTGGGAAAGAGATCGGTAGGAGAAAAAAAGATTTAAACATGCTCAGTAGAGACTTTTTCCCCCTGATAAAAGGACTGATAATGAAAGATTGCTGGTGAGTATGCAATAGAGGGATAAGGAAGAGTTATTAAATTCTCACAACCACTTAAATCAGCCAGGAAACTAAAAGTAAAACAGGGAAAGCAAGCTCTAGTACGGTGAAATTAAAGCTTTAAAGTAGACCAGTGGCAACAACTCCTACAGCTATCGCTAAGCTTGATTCAATATTAATAAATATCTTATAATAGTGGAAACAATCTAACTGGGTATTGTTTATAGACAAAGAGTTAGCTTCTCTTTAAATCAACACAGAAGTTAACCCTCAAATATGTAATCACCACAACAGCAAAGTGATTTGTGTTTGACAATCTACCGCGTGCCCTCAGCCACCTCACAGCCGCACAAACAAATACTATTAATGCTGACTGAAATATATATAATATTTACAAGTGGAACAGAAAGAAGGCTTTTGATATTTCAGGGGGCAATCCAGGTGTCTTATGCCAACAACCTGACAATAAGAAAAATACATTTCCCAGTGTTATGAAAATCGTGTACAACACCGTTATTTTAGCGTAACTTTTCAACAGAGCTCCAATTCTAAAGGCTCAAAAAATAAACAGTCAAAGGGAAACTGAATGCGTTAGAGGAGGCTTGTGTATAGTTTAGGTCCCATTCTTATCATGACTTGCTCATAAAACAAGCACTGAAATACAAACTTTGTACTAAAAGCAAAGAACACATGCGCATTACCTAATTCATGTCTCACATCAGTCAGTGATACACAACTGAGTTACTTGAACCGTATTTACTGTATGATGTGTAAGTGACTGTGTTTTAAATAAGATAGAAATGACTGTACACATCTGTTATCAACTGCATGCTCTAATACACAATCATCACACAGTGTGTATGTGTGGGAGAGCAAGTTTTAGATGACCTCAGCCATCGAATAAACTCAACATAGCCATTACGAATCAGCCTTTATTGAAGTGCAGGCTGAAAATCACTCACCATTGCCTCTCCCTGCACGTACTACGAGCAATCAAATCAAAATGCGCCCTAATTTGACAGTTGCTATGAGAGTGACCTCAACATAATGTGAATAACTACCCTTTATTACGAAGAAGAATTGAGACTAATTCTACATAGCTTGTCACATCTGACGCTGGGCCTTAAGGTTTGGGGGGAAGGGTTAGCACCATATGCTCAGTTTATGACAGCTACATAACAGCAGTGTGACAACACAGAAGTGTATACTCCTCTAGGAATTGTGAGGGGCAGTGTGTGTGTGCGTGTGTGCGTGTGCGTGCGAGAATCACAGATGTTGCAGTCTGAGGTCTGGTGCAGATGGCTCTGGGCACATTTGCCAGTGATATCCTTCCAGTAAGAACAGCACCCTCACACATTGCTACCTGGGCTCTGCTTAGAGGATATGAAATGACATGCTGTGCACACACACACACACACACACACACACAGATATATGGCTAATAAATTGATTACGACTTTCTAATTGACCCGATAAGAATAACAACAAGGAAGCAAAGTTTCTCTTACTGATAAATACCTGCTGTCAGCTAGCATGTGCTCGACGTCTCAGCAGCTGGCAGATATAAGCGATCTAACTCAACTATTAGGGAAAACAAGAACAAGTTAAATCAGACTAATGCTTGAGAAGCAGAAGCAGTCATGTCTGCCAACGT
>NW_005187407.1:7843002-7847863 GCF_000239375.1 Pundamilia nyererei
AAGTCATGAAGCCAATTCACAACCGTAAAGAGTCTGAAAAGAGAGCCTCTTTGTAGCATCACATTCAAACAATGTACACTGACACAGAAGAACACTGGGTAAAGGTGTCCTCTGGGGGATAGAAAAGCCTCAGGGGATTTGTCTTAGTGCAGAGTGCCACCTTGTTGTCAAGACTGCAATGACACATTTCTTTCAAAGCCATTCCTGACAGATACGCACAGTAAGGAAATGTCATTTCACAATACATTGTAACATCAGTACAGCACATCCATAGATAATTTCTACAACCTCTATTGGAATAAAAAGGCAGGATGTGGATTGGACACGTTATGACAGGTGTATAGTAGTTTAGACATGAATTACTTTTACATCATTTGTGACATCTGTGGCTTTCATGACTTAGGATCCTGTTCTGACGAATCAGGCTAATATTTTAAAGAATGCATACATAAAAACGCATGCATTGGCTGTTGTACACCTCATTACCCATGCTTTAGCCATTACGTTTTATATGTTGTTTATTTCTTTAAGCTCGAAATGGCTTGACTTTTTCAGAAAATGTTGAATGCAGTTGTCAGTGTCAACGCCAGATAATTTTTGATCTGAACTAAGACTTCTGGTTGTGCTTGTCGATTTTTAAACACAATGACTGACAAAATAAATGAGATGTAAGTACCACGAAATGAGGATCTTTGATTCTAATAACAATATGGTAATTATGTAAAAGACAGAATTTTGAAAAAGCTAGCTACAGCTTCAGTTTACATTCCAAGAGTTAATTAAGAAAATGATATGGTCACACGGAGTCATCAGTGTAACATTATCTAAAGGATTGCTGCACAAATGAAACAGGAGTGCATACGTGTGCACATGTGCATTGCAAAACCTTCTTCCTGCAACAAGGAGCAAGTGAGAATGTAGTGTAACTGCGCGCTGGGCTGACAACGTCTTTGCTAATGTGTGAGAAACCAGAATACAGGCAACAGTTCCTGCCTCAGTCACTTTTTTTACTGGATGAAGAAGTTAATTAAATGAGCAAATGGAGGATGAAAAGACAGACAAATGGAGGAGAAGTCAGGAAGGACTGAGGGGTGATTGTTAACAGGACATCTGACACAAGCTTGTTTCTCTCTGGGAGAAGGCAGGAGGAAGGAGGAGATAGCAGGCATAAGTACTTGACCTTCCACTTGTCTGACTGCACAAACCCAAATGCACAGGAACAAAAGTCTAACAAACATGTGCACATGCACTACAGAACAACCGCATACATATGCAAACATGCACTGTTTTTGTGGAAACAGGTTCCTAGAGAGCTGAGGGAAAGCGTGTTAGTGCAAACAACATGGCTGGCAGGGTGCTGACACATTAGAGACAAAGACCAGAAGATGACATCACTGTCCCGCTTGTGGGCTGTAATTGTGGCAGAACCTTTCTTGTATACATGCACACACACACAAACTTGTGCATGCAGTTGAAAATATATATAGGCAAGAATGCATGCCTCTGTACACACAAACTCTACACACTGTTATATGCACACAGGCATGAGTGCGTGCTCACACACACAGCCTCACAGTGTCTCTGGGAGTATGCAGCGAGCGCCTGAGCCTGCTGCATATGTGGCCCCATGCATAAACAATGTGCCCTGAGAGACAGTGGAGTGATACTATGGCCCTTAGCACAACTCCCATGAGCCTCTCTGCCCCCTCCATAACCACCACAAGCCTCTCTCTATCACTCTCTCTCTTTCACTTTCACTTACACACTCTCCTCCACACACACACACACACAACCACACACACGAACAGTAAGAATATATGAGAATATAATGAGAAGGAGCGAGGGACACATGCATAAAAATGTAGCATGCATACACACACAGACACACACATTCATGTTCACTGACAAACAAGCGCAAAGATAGGTGGGTACTGAGTGCACACAAACATATAAATAAACACACACAGGCACAAACAACATTCAGGAACATAAGAGAAGTAGCTGTGTGGGGTCCCTTGGTGAGATTACCTCTCGATATCAGAGGATACCTGCTGTACATGTACTCAAAGATTACACCGGTGTGATTGTACAGCAAGTGCTGACTTATATCATTGAGACAAAACTGAGATGCACCAAGCACAAGTAAGTAAATGCCCTTCACCAATTAATTAAATTGTTGTTTTTTTTAAATTAATTTGCAGTCTGACGTAACAGCATAATAAAGATGTTTAGGACCACATCACATTGGCCACACTTGTTTCACTTGTGCTTTTGTAAACATCTGGTCCCAGGTGTGCACTTTGTGGTATAAAAAAATCAGTTTTGTGCAGAGGAGGACATGAAAATTACATTTCCATCAGTTTCTTTGGAATAAATAGGAAATGGACGTTAGAATTAACAGCACGGCTGTAAGACAGACAAAAAATTACCGACCAAAAATAACTGCACTGGGAAGTAAAACTAGCGCTTTGTGGGTTAAAAATAATCGCACAAGGACACACTCGCATAAAAAAGCAGATGCAAAAACTACAAAATACTGTCATCTGAGCACACGTGTGAGAATTGTGGAATCAGTATTTTGGCTGTAAGTCAACACGTTCAAGAATGAGGGCAACTGAGGTGAGGACGATATATTCAGAGGTAAATTAAAAATGGAAATGTAAGAAGCAGGTGAACAGAGGCAGAAAAAAAAAGGGAGCACAGGAGAAAGAAAGACTGAGTGAGCTGGCGAAGCAAAGAGGAATGTACTCAGTATTATGAGGGAGATAATTGAGATATCCAACTCCTGACAAAATGTGCTATTTCACTGGTGCTGGGGAAAACACAGAAGAAGGGCGGGGAGGAGGGGATAGTGGGATGTGTGTGGGGAAGAAGAGATAGAAGTGAGGGATGGTGAAAGAAGAGAAAAGAAGAGAGAGGGAAGTCTAGAGGGAGGTGACAGTGGTGTATGTGGCTGTGCTGTCTGTCTGACCTGATTGCAAATAAGCAAGGAGCTCCGCCGTGCCCCAGAAGCACTTCCTCATGCACACAACTCGTCTTTCTCACGAACACACACACCCTTTCCCTTTAATAAGACTGCTTAATGGTGGTTGTACAAACACACACACATACACTCACACACCAAAACAGTAAAACATGTGCATGTGTGTCTGCGTGTCCACACGTGTGCCAACATATTTATGGTTGGTGTGTGTGTGTGTGTGTGTGTGTGTGTGTGTGTGTGTGTGTGTGTGTGCGTGCGCGCATCCATGGATACATGTAACTGGCAAGGAAGGGGACAAAGAGGAGGAGTGTGAAAAGTGGAGAGGGTTGCTGTAGTGAGACAGCAAGGAAGGGGGGAGAGTGAGGGAGCAGAGGAGGGAGGGGCGATGGTGGGTTTCCGAGATGCATTTGCAATTTAAAACACGATTTGGTATAATGAAAATGTAAAGCAGTGGTTTTATTTTATTCAGTGTGGCAGGTTCAGATTCCCAGAGAAGCTCCACTTGAGCAATCAGTCCATTAATAATTGAATTTTGTTCGGGAGTCGTGCGCGTTTGTGTACGAGAGTATATGAGTGTGAGCACAGGCGCGCGACACATGTATACACAGGTGCGTGTCATGACAGTGTTAATGTGCGTGCTGCAAACCTCTCTTCTCTTTCCAGCTGCTGACCCTAATATGAAGCAGCCAATTAGATATCTTTATTTAATTGCTGGGCGACTCGTCCTTGCTACACACCGCCACACTCTGCCAAAGACTAGCGCTGTAGCACTGGGGCAAGGCCAAGGACACACACACACAAACACACATGCGCACACAAACACACACACACACGCATATGCTCATGAGCACACTCTTTGTAGATACATATGTACACTACTGCAAAAATTCCCTGATATTTCCCAGAGGAAAATGTCTTCCAGTAAATGAACTATTTTAACTTAATAAGAAGCAACATTCTCCTGCTTTGATATCAGTGGCCAAAGTGAAAACATGTACAGTGTAACAAACTGTGCGATACAAAGATGAAGAGATTTGCAGGGAAATGCCAGCCCTGTCTTGTCCTTCATCCCTCTCTCCTCGTTTGCTGCCTCTTTCCTCTCTTTAGGGCCTAACGTCTTGCCATCTCTCCTCTCCTCTCTGGCCAAAATCAGGTCTCTCTCTTCTCTCTCCCTTCCTAGTCTCCCTCACTCCCTGTCTCCCTCTCCCTCTCTCTCGCCCTCTCTCCCACTCCCTGGCTGTCAGAGAATATCAGATCGGTAGTTAGATCCATTGCTGAGGCCAAGCTGGCCTCTTCGCTCTCAGCACTCTACCACAACACATCATTACAGCTGACAGCAGGACTTCACAATGCACCGAATATGCACACACACACATGAAAGTGTTCATACACACACACACACACACGCCTGGTTACGTTTATGTGCGTGTTCTTCTTCGCCCTGTTGGTCTCACACAAACACAAACCTACTGTTACAAAGTGTGACTTCTCCACACGTTTGATCACAGTCGCGCTGTAAAGACTGTACAACTTTTCTGCATGATGCATTCACTAACACAGCTGTTTTTTTATTGAGTTTTTTATTTTTTATATAGATTGCTTAGAAAGGTTTCATAAAACTGCGATTTAAAATGAAGTGTGGAGAAGTGGGAGGTGGGGGATGCCACTTCCAAAACCAACAGCAGCAATATTACCAGTGCTGGTGGGAGGAGTTAGCCTCTGTATAATACTTCCAAGGAGAGGAATAGTCCCCTCTTATAAGCCGTAAGGGGCAACTAGTATGTGTGTATGCCTGTGTGGGTGGATGTGTTTCTTTAAAGCCAGGCTAGGAACTTTAAAGCTTCAGCTAAAGTGAACTATATGTGCACACACACACAC
>NW_005187407.1:7847965-7849921 GCF_000239375.1 Pundamilia nyererei
GGGGGGTTGAAAGGTGGGCCTGGAGTGCTAGGGTGGGGGGTGGATATGGGCAGAGAACTACAGGACAGATTCAAGATATGGTAGCCCCCCCACTTCCCGCCACAAAAAAAAAAAAATAAAATTGCCCACTTCCCTCCCCTCTGGTAAGATGACAAGAGGAGAGTGGAGGGAAAAACAAAACACACTAATCTTCTGGCTTCACAGGAAGCCACAAAGCATCATTTACACAGCGGAGTTAACAGGAGAGCACCAGGCTTCCTGATTTGCAGCGAGCAGCCTTGTTCTAGATAGAGATATTCAGACTGTCAGTATAAACTGCTTCTGTTTTCGTTTTGCATTTATTTCAATGCCAGACTCAGGGCATAAATTTTTCATCACCTGCTAAGCTATGAATAAAAGATTAAAAAAGGAACTGAGAGGGGAGTGGAGGGAAGGGAGGGACAGAGCAAGAGCAAAAGAAAGAGAAGGGGAGAGAGAGAGAGGGGGAGAGAGAGAGAAGGAGAAGAGGAAGACGAGGAGAGGTACAAAAAGTCTAACAGATGTGGCGCATGTGGGTGCAACGTGCAAGCGCTGTGTGCATAGTGAGAAGGTCTCCCTCTCCCTTTTCTCCTTGCCCCTACCTGCCCAGCTCCCCACCCCTCGTGCACCACAATCCCAATATACTTCTAGGAGGAAAGCAGTGGCTATGGTGCAGGGTAAAGATGCTATAATGAGCGGGAGGCAGAGGAGCATCTCACCTTGGCTTTTTATAGGATTACCTGAGAGGTGAACTCTCTGCTATGAGAGGATTCATCAGTACATCCTCTCGCTCTTGCTCTTGCTCTCACTCTCTCTCTCTCTCGGTCTGTCTCCCTCTTTCACTATCTCTCTCTGCCCTCAGCGATCTTTGACAGGCAGGGCGAGAGTGAGATGTCGAAGAGCTGCTGGAAAATTCTCTGCAATACAGAGCTGACAGGTTCAGGTGTGGGTTAAAGTAGGGAGAAAAAGAGAGGGATGGAGGAAAGGATGGGAAAATGCACAGATAGGGAAGGAGTGCACCTGAGCTCCTTGGTCTGTAATTCCTGCTCTCTTCCTGTTGAGCTGAGTTTATGAACCTCTGCCTTCTCTCTCATATGGCACATGACTGTTAAATCTGTATATACCTCACGACATTAGCTCCAGCAGGCTCTAACCACGGCAGTATGCCACCTTTATCATAAGGATGTCACTTGCATACTAAATGAGAATCCTGAGTTTAAGTTACAGATAATAAAAAAAAAGATATTAAAAAACATGAACAGAATGGATTTCTAGGCATTAAAACTCCACATATTCAGATTTATTTTCTGTTTCAGTAACAGGAAGTAGTTCACATTGGAGTAGATCGGCAAATTAACGTATGCTTTTTCTTTAAAAACAAAAACACGGGGAGTGACCCGTCACTTGTTAAGCGGAATCGCTGCCCGCAAAATATCTTTGTACTGCGTGTTTTAACGCTGATTCTGAAAGACATGCAAAAAGTGCAAACAAAGATGCTTATACCATTTAACCCTCAAATAGGGTGTAGTCTAAGGATACAGGTACAAGGATTCAATGCTGCAAAAACAGAGAATCTACTTTCTGTCAAGCAATGATTTTGTGTGTATATGTGTGCATATGTCTGTACTTCATATAGTTGTAGATGCTCAGGTCTGCATGGAATAAGGGTGATCCACACTCAAGACACCTGATCAAAATAACCACTTACATAGATGAGCAGTCACAGCACACCCACACTCGTACATATATACATAAATAAGCATAAAGATGCAGCCGTATGACCTTGTCTCAACATTAATGCCGGACACCGCTGAAATATATGCACTACACGAGGAGACAGAAGAAGAACAGCCACAAGCGTGTAGGCTTAAATACACATGCATGTGTGTTTATGAATTCATATGAAAGCACACACACACACACACACACACACACAAA
>NW_005187407.1:7849941-7950568 GCF_000239375.1 Pundamilia nyererei
GCTCACCAATACATCTCAAAAGACAGGCAGGGCTCTCAAAGAGTGCAGCCCTCCACAAAGCTCCGTCTCTAAATTTTAACGACAGTGATCCGGAGCCGCACAAAATTTTAATGGTTTCTTTCTTCGCCCGTGCTGCACCTTTCCATCAAGTTTCATGCAGTTCCTCAGTTTCTACATAATCTCACTGACAGAAAGACAAACAGACAAATGGCAGTAGGAAAAGCACACCGTATCCTTCCACCTTAGTGGAGAAAGTATATAGAAAGCCAGAAGGTTGTACATATGTTGGTACAGGCTGAAATTCATCTCTGTTAGAGTACAGGTAATATATCCCACCAGGACCGGCGTTCCTTTTAGCAATTTAAAATAATTATTATGAGACCTGACGCTAGACTTCAGCCCTAGCCTTCTGCATTAAAATGAGGCTGTGTGCAGGTGTACTCGCCTGCATTTTAGTGTTACTTGATGGGAACAGAACAAACTGCCCTCCAAATCCTCCTGATCCTCAGTTGTTGTTATGCTTAACACCATTCAAAACTCTGATATTTCCACTACAATGGCCTTAAAAACTGGAAATACTAGCTTGACAGCAGAAACACTGCAGTTTTACAAAAATTACAGTGATGTCTCGTGGAGTGGTGACATCAACCGTCAAAACAATACATTTAAGCCGAAGTACAATATCACATATTTGTCTCACTGTTTTACATGTACGTGTGCTCATCATGATAATGACACTGCAAATCAGTGGGCATTCATCCAAAATTCACAGGCTCGTCACAACTTGTGAGTTTCTTTGACAGGTAGATCACCTTTAAATGGGGTGTGGAAGGTGAATAAAACGTACAACAAAAATAAAAAAATATGTATATATATTTATATATCAAGGAGTGGGTGAATACAAGAAAAATGCGCTATCAATTCTGCATAGTGATTGACAATGCCCTGTTGATGATAATGTTAACCTAGTGTGTGACAGAGCTGCTGATTAAACATGACTTTTTCAGAATTCCATCAGCACAATATATTGGTTAAGAAGTTTTATTTTCCCAAGTTTAAAAAAAAAAAAAATATATATATTTTGAAAGCTGACTGTGTGAAAGTTGGATTAAAACTTACAGAGGGGTTCTGCTCTGTAATTTGCCCCTCACACCTCCTACTCTTTCCCCCCCCCATGCCATCTTCTCAAATAATCACATTTCCATCTCACCTCTGTTTCTTTGAATCCCTATATCATTCTCCTTCTTACCCCTTTTTCCTCAGCTCCTTGGCACCTACTGTCACCCTCTATCTCCTCTATCTGAATATGATCATTTTCATACTCCTTTACCGTGATTGCCCTTCCCTTCCTGCTCCAACATTTTCTCCTCACAGTCGGGAAGAAGGGTGAAGGCCATGCCAGGAAAAGTTGGCATCAACCTGTCACCCTATCATCCCTACTTCCTCCTTCTGCTAGCCCGCTTAATCAAATAACCCCCCCTCACGTATGCACACAGAATCCCATTTCTCAATCAGCTTCCCTCTCTACGCTCGCGTTCTGACCCCTCGTCTTCTCTGTTGCTTAACCTTGTTCCATTTGCTCTCTGCCAACTTTCCAGACTCTGTTGTCTGTGTCTAAATGTTTGACAATGTGAACTACAACACTCAAGGCAACAACGACCGGGGTTGCCGTTTCAACGTAATTAAATTTCCCTCCTAATTTCTGCTTCCTTCCTGTGTGCCCGCTTGCCCACGCTCCAAATGTCAACAGGATTTGGGCACATGGAGTGGCATCTGGTGCCACATCACCCAACGCACATGGATACAAAAAACCTCACAGCACGCCGAGTTAACCTGGAGCATCGCCAAGCCAGCAGCTACTTGCTAGCTAAGTGCCACAGCGCCAGTCAAGTGCCCGTTCGGCTTTGTGCCCACCCGCATCACTGCATCACTCACACACATACACACACTGGCACTTTCAACCCCCAGTGGCACTAGGAGAAGACAAGGAGACAGAAGGGCTTTGCCTTGCTGAGCCGCTTCCTGCCCCCACACATACTGTACAGCTCCCTACCTAACCCCAGAGCCATGCTGCATCTCCATACCCTCAGTAGCTGTCTGGTAGTGTGAGTTTCCCCTGCTCTCCCTCTTCTTCTCATACACACACCACAAAGTGTAACCTTCTACATGTCATATGCATACGGTCATACAGATACACACTCATACAAACTACCACTCCCACAACTAACTTAAAATACATACACATCGCAGTGGATTCACCCCCACACTTGCACACACTAACGCACACCCACACAGAGCTCTTCTTTGATACGTCTGAATCATCTCAGATGGTACCATTAGAGGCTGGGGGCCGGCCTTCCAAGCACAGTGTTCCTCTGAGCTATTACTGGCTTCCCAAGGTTCATGTGGATAGGGCTTTTTCACCAGAAAACACTTAATAACGTGTGAGCATGTTCACACAGACACACACATACAGTATTAGTGCTCATACTGTCCATTTAGTTTTGTTAGACACAAAAAGGAGTTGTGCTGCTTAAATACAAGGACACCAAAGATAGAGATCATACCTGTGTGAAAGGAAAGGAGAGGAGAAAAAGAGGGATAGAAACAGAGATGGGAAGGGGAGGGGTGAAACAGGTAACCATCAATGCCGACCTTGAGTACAGCCTTCTCCATTGAGGTAAAGTTGCACTGAAATGAATGCATGTGTTACAGCCCCGTGGATGATACGGGGGTAAGCACAAGAAGAAAACATTTTAATTAGCTGATCAATAATTTTCAGGTTCTTGTAAAACACCACTGCATCAGATTTACATTCAGAGATTCGGGAAAGTCATTTTTTTTTTCTTTACCTACCAGGCTTTCCTCAGCCTGTCTCTATGCAGATTAGAGTTGACTGTCAATTACAGTCTTTCTCCAAACGCATATGACAGTGTGAAGCAGCCCCAAATAAAACACATCAGGCTTTTCAAATAGGCTGGTTCAAGACCACTGAGCAGCCAACAGTGACAGCCAGCTAGCCAGCCAGCCAACTCCATATACATCCATAGCTGTGAAAAGAGCTTAAGGAAGCAAGAAAGCTAGCCATGCAGCCTGAGCCCAACATATGTTCTATTCCAATCCATGTCACTCCTCATTTGCCTGTTCCTCTTCCTTGATCTCGGTGACTCCCTCATTCCCCACATTCTTGTGTCTGCATTTGTTGTAATGATATAGCCTCTTTCTCTCTCTCTTCTCTCTATGACTTGGCAGCGTTAAACTGGCTCTTACACGACATTAACATTTAATCTGAACAGCCACTTTTGTCCAGTCTTATTTTTGCATTTCGCATTGACAGAACAAGGAAGCAACATTAATTAATTAGGAAAAGGAGGAGAAAGAATATCATTATAACATACGCGCAATTCATTTGAGTTAGTTTTGAAGCTATACACATATGAAAACGGACACAAAGACGGGCAAAAAATGGTCCTTGAAAAGACTAAATAGGAAACTGTTGGATTATTTGTGGAGGAGAAACCTCATGCTATTTGTTTCATGCTTGTCTTTCTATTGAGTGAGATAATCAGAGTGATTATTTAATGCAAGAGAGCACAGAGGCTCATATGGCGCCTGTCTGTAATGATGTCAACACATGGAAAGCAACAGCGCAGCTTTTTTTTTTCACCTTCACATTAAGTGATGCATTGTATGTTTATTAAACCAGAATGTGCATACGGTTTGGTTATGGCGGCAGACAGGTGGGATGTGCATGTGTTTCACTTGGGTGTGCACCAGTATACACATTCAGATGTGCAAGTTAGTGTGCCTGGTGAAAGAAGCCCGCTCATGGAGTTGCTGCTGTTTAAGTGGGTAAGTCTGAACCTTGAGTCTATGTAGCCACTTTCACACTATGTTGTTTCATTGTGGTGCAGGCAGAACAGGCTGAGGGGTGAGAGAGAGTTCATTAAGGGATTTAAAGGCACCTGAAGTTCATTTGTCTCCCTAAAGCATCAAAACAGGATAATAAGACAGGAGGAAGAGGAAAATGGTAAAAGCAAGTCATATCTTTGTTTTTGCTTCTCTTTAACAATCGTCCCCTTTAAAATACCAAAGTCCTTTCATCCCTATCTCCTTCTTGTCACTAAGTTTTAGAATAAGACACTATTTAATATGTTCCAGTGTCAAGGTTCATGCAGGGCAAACCTGTCTACTAGCACAATGTAGTGCAGATAAGGAAAATAAAATTGAGAAAGTATTTCAATTTAAACCATGACTCACCGTCATTCCTTTTAATATTATGTGCATTGTGTTTACCACCTCAGGATTTTAAGGCATTGTACATGTAGGTTATGAGTGATAGTGTTCTTCTAGTTAATAGTTTAATTGTTATTTAACTTTTCCTCTGTTAAAATTACATACGCTGATAGCGCAATATCTGTGCAGATTTTTAAGCATTTGACCTGCACCTGAAAATTTGCCACTGTCTACATCTACCCATTGCATAATTAATAGAGATTAACTCTCATCTTTTAGTTTCTGTCCCTGGCTTCCCTTAGTCAATGTACTTTAGTACCTGTGTGCACACTCCTGCCCCTGCATTACACACGGCCGGTGCTAAGGCTAATAAATATACACTTATAATCCTGCTGCTGGTGTCATCCAAGTGTCACTCCTAGACATAAGGCAGGTTGACAGTGGGGCGTCGCTTGCAGGGCGTTTGTGATTGTGTGCATTTGTGCGTGTGTGTATGTGTGTGTTCAATTTATCTTTGCATGAATGAACGCACGGCTCTGTATTAACCTGAGTGTGTGTGTGAATGTTTGTGTGTATTCTTGCATGTGCACGTCTGTGGGACTGATTAAGACACACTCTTCTCTAGTGGGATGGGACACCTGGTCTTAGAGGGAAAATGGGCCGTGGGCCACAAGGGCAAGAGGGTAGGCAAAGAAAGAAAGACGGGGGAGGCAGAAGGGAGGCAAGGTGAGCAACAGGGAAACACTATTATCCACTTCCGCGCCAAAAGGATTTTTAATTTAGTCACGGTCAGATTAGACCACCTATGCCACATGGCATGGATATGGGGACATATTGGTGCCAAGCTATTAGATAACACAGAGTAGGCAAATGTGACATCACACAAATAGATATACTGGTTGAATACATACATGCAAGCTCGTAGGAAGCAGAAAAAAAAATCTATTTGTGCATTAAAGACATTAGTTTATTACATCCAGCTGGCACAGTCTTTACTATCAAAGCCAGCACAGAATATATTGTCCACAAAACATTAAACTGATATTATATTCTTATGATTCATTCCTTTATCCTTTTATTTTATGAACACTTGCTTTTTGTCTCAAAAAATAAAGCAGGTCCCCATAATATGAACGTGTGAACAGATTCACGTCCTCACAAAGTTAGTAATCCAACTGCACATACACCCTCAAACAAACCTGAGCACACACAAACCCAAGTCACATCAACAGTAAATTAAAAAAAGAAGAAGCCTAAGGCAGCTTGCAAGAATGCAGTAACAAAGCTAAGCAGTAATGGCAGTTTTCTTGGTGTCTGCTTAGGCTTAAAGTAATTGCTGCATGTCTGTCATTGCCAGCGAAGGCGAAGAAAATGTCTTCCTCAGCTGCTCTCCTGCCTGTTTTGTTCGCTGCACTTGTGTAAAGTGGGAGAAAATAAGTGTCACTCAATGAATGCAGCTATTCTTCCCATGACAGCTTCATATCTGTGAGTTGGGGGAGGCCACCCCAAAATCCTCCTTTCTACTGGTAACGCCTTTGACAGGGTGCTAAAAAAAAAAAAAAAGGCCCCGCCTCTTTGTCCAAGCATGGTTAGGCGCGCGCACACACACGCACACATATAGACATGCATACACACCTAGATCCCGCTCTAATAAGTTTTTACACACCCACTCAATAACATGCAAGGGCACACATTCACACACACTCACAAACTCACACACGGACAAATGCACTGAGAGAGCGGTGAAGGGTGTCTGAGCTGAGTGAATAGATGCCCTTTTTAACCCTACTCAGCAAGCGTCCCTGTGTTAATACAGCTGATCACATGGCTGAAAGAGACACAGGACGAAAGAGTGAGAGTGACAGAGAGCAAGGCAGTAATGGAGATAGTGACGAAGAGCAGCAAGCAGTGTAAAAGGACTTTCCTGAATTTTTACAACTACACCTGTCTATCTGCCCATCTGTGTGACCTACACTTACCTTTAAAGTCCTCTGCCCTAACCTTCGCCAGACAAATGAGTCAGCTGCTACTGTAACAAGCACAGGGCCAGGGATCTTCAAGTCTATTAAGAAAAGTGGCAAAGATGTCCCCCAAAACACACATACGTATGCTCATCAAGCTGAACAATGCAGTGAAGTGTGTCAGGCTTTAGTCACACAGACCGCAGACGTTGGCTGAGGATCCTCTGGCAACCTCTGGTCTATACGGAAAAATGTGTGTTCCTTAAGTACAAGTACTTAAGTAGAATTTTCAGGTATCTGTGCATTATTTAAATGTATTCTTGAGACAATAGTTTACTTCTAATTAATGCTACAGTAGGGTTTAGAAATCAGGCATACACCTCATGTGACTCTAGGTGGCTTTATCTGTATTTTATCTGTACTTCTGTTTAGGTGAAGAATTTGTGTACTTTTGCTACCACTGGTATTCACAAACAGGGTGCTGTACTAGAAACATCCTTGTAATTGATTCCCATCAGATTTATGCTGTTCCTCATAGTTTGCATGGAACAAACTGAGTTGTCTGCAAACATTCTCCAACTACTAGCCAAACAGTAGAGAAATATAAAAAAAATTGACCAAATTGGCTAAGCTTGTGGGACTGGGCCTTAGTTGAGTTACCTCATGACATATACATCTATGTACAAATGGTTCTGTAACCTCATGGAAATCACCTGCCTATGTGGCTGGACATTGATCCTCTGGTGGTGTCCGGCAGCGTGAGGCAATCAAGCTTTTACAGTGAATCCTTTTGGCCCTGGAGAGGCCTCTGTGAATAAGGCCTTTTTTGTTGACCTTGTGGATGCTTGATCACATCGGGACCAGCAGGTTAGAGATGGCTGGTTAGAGATGGCTCAATACTTGGGCTCTCTGTCTTTTATTAATGGCTCAATACTTGGGCTCTCTGTCTTTTATTAATGTTAGTTTTGTTAGTTTTTAATGTGGGGAAGGGCCTGCTGTAGAAAGAAGCTCAATTTTATTTATTTCATTGATTGGGGTAGGTGTAGAATTCATTACTTGTTTGTCCCTAAACACCTTTAAAAAAAACAACAACTTAAAACCCCACAAATTTAGACCAAGTCCTTTAGTATTACTTTTACAAAACTGTGACAGTTACAAATGTCTTTTACAATCCAGGTCACTTGCTGGCCTACTCTACATCTTCTTTAAAAATAGGAAAATAAGGTGTCAGTTCTCAAGATACATTGGACATATTTGCTTAATGATGATAACATTTACAATTTTTCTAAGCAAGTTTTTGGAAAAGTTTCTTTTTACAACTCCAAAGATTGTGACTTGACCTCCTCAGCAGACTACCGGGCACCTGACCACTATGCTCTACTGTGCTGCAGAGGCACCCTCGCTTATGGTGCAATTCCTTTAATATTTCAAACACCAATAAAATATTCATATATTATACTGGGATTACGAGAAGAGGAAGTAAGGGATGAGGCTGAAGTGAGCAAGTAATGAAGGGAAGCTCTGTCAGATGGGCTTTAGGAGGGACGCAAACCAAGATTGTGAATACGCTGGGTATATTTGTTGGGGGGTTTTTTAAACTCCCTGATCCCTGACAGTGTAATAATTTTGACACTTTACAGACTGAAGATAATTCACATAAATGCTCACATGGCATTATTAATGCATACTAATAACTTTACCAACTAATAAGCAAGATCATTCAAAAGTATGTTTCCAAACATGTCACCTGTGTTTGCTGAAGCAAGGCCCGCCAAATGAAAACTTGGGAGTAGCCGTGGCTGGTCGTTGATATTACATGAAATGCCTGTGTATTGTATAAATCTCAGTGGAAGAGCGAGTGAGCACAAGTGGGAAAGACAGAGAGACCCCTGCGGCTCACACTTGGTGTGTATGTTACGCTCTATTAAATTAGCATGACTCCAATATTAAAATAATAACATTTACCTCCACAATAAATGCTTTGGGTTCCAAAATCAATATCTCCATCCTATAATGCCAAAGTATCATTACAAGTAATAAGAGCAAAGTTGTTGCATTATATTGAGCATTTTAAAAAAACTCAGAAGGGCATGCACGTAATATAGATTAAATAATTTCATTTGAAATGTCACAGATTCCCACCATAAGTGTTAATGGAGTTACAGTGTTAATGCACTTTTTCTCTCTCTTTTGGTTCTATGACACAGAAAGAAAAAGCAACACAATATTAATGATAACGCAATGAATACAAATATAATAAGTACCTACTCTTTGCCTTTATACACTGCTGCCATTAGCCAAACACTTTTATTCCAATTTAAGTTTTAACAAAACTGTTGTGTAAAGGTTTACCTTATAGTTACTGTAATTGTTCGATTGGAGTATCATTTGAAAGCACAATGAGACTAACCAAGGCACCAAAGACTCTTTCTCCTTGCATCCACAAAGTAAACCTATTAGTACTCAAAGAATAGTCAACACATAAAATCAGGGTGGGGAGAGAGTCATTGATTTAGGGATATAGAGGACAGATGAATTAGTGGACCTAGAAAAAAAGGGCACAAAATGTTGTAGTGGAGTGATGATTGTATCATCTTTGAGTTGATAGAGTCGAGTCTAAAGGTGAGAACAGAATGATACGGAACTGTACAGCCGAATTGTGAAGGCTCCCGTCATGCTGTCTATGGCCTTATTGGATGAGCCACTCTCAAGGTACTCAGTCTCCATTCAGCGAATGAATCAATGGCTCCTGATTAGATTTTGGGGGGTTACTATGCTGTTTTTGTTTGTTGTGACATCCTCCCTCGCTTTGTGAGGTCTCTGTGCTCCTGCTTGACAAAGGCACCACCTCCTCTGATGGAGGAAGAGAGAAATGGGGAGACAGGAACTGGGGGAGGGGGATCATTGAAAGGGGCCGTCAAGGCTGTTTCTTCTCATTTCTTGTTATGTTGCGCTCCGTGTTGCTGTTGTGTGCCGGCGTAAATGTAAGCATTTATGTTTTCCTGGATCAGTCTTTGGCGATATAAAACATTTGTAGTCATACAGCCCTCACTGAGCTTTTGTTAAATACGTAACAGCAGCGAGTACATGTCTTATGAGACGACGTGTTCTAAAAATGAAAACTGATTCTTTTTTTTTTCTGTGAATGTCTAATGCTGGACATCCCTGTTACTATTAGTCCTCATTTTGTCCCGGCACCTCATTCTATTCAGTGGAGGAAATGGGAAGAGAAACATAAAGGGGAAAAATAGAAGAAAGCATTTCCAAGTGATGAAGACTCAAGTTTCCAAGTACTTATTATACCAGAAAATACATATCAGAAAGACATCCTGTCCTGTCCTAACTGAAACGGTGGAACTGGAAATGAACTACCCCTCACACATCCTCCGCGTGAGACGCATGAAAAACTTTTACTGCTTGGTCCAATTACAAGGTAAAACATTCAGTAGCTGGAATGTATAGCTAGAAATGTTTACAAGAAACTCTTTGAGAAAATACATCCCAATGCATTGCAGCCAGGGCAAGGCCAAGCCTTATAGCCATCAAAAGTAAAATCTCCATGTGATAAGGAGCTGAAAGAATCCGATAAGCTGCAAATCTAAACAGGGCCAAAGCATCTGCCTTAATAATAAATGTGCCATGCTAAAAGGTTACTTGAACTGCCGAATTCAAATTTAATTGAGGCTATGTGTTGAATAATTAATCCTTTTCCCAGGGAACACAAGGCACACTGGACAAGCCAATGCTTAGAGCCTAGAGAGACACAGAGGGAGAGGGAGAGAAACAGAAGCAAAGATGGAGGGAGCACTGTAAGGAGTGCGGCACCAGCCCACGCCACCATTCCTTGAACTCTGCCAGAATGCGACCCACTATACAATACAGCCAGGGCATGATGTCATATGCTATATCATCACCCTGGTAACCAGCCTACATGCGGAAGGGAATAAAGAACAACAGAGCACAAACAGGAGGATATAAAAAAGGGTAAACTCCCCGAAAAACAAACAAACAGAAAGACCAATGAATCAAAGCATTACCGGGAAAAAAGAAAAGCACCCTGAGATGATGTTTGGTAGTTTTCTTGTTATTTTCGTTGTTGTTGGGGTACAAAGGCAGCATAAAGAGGAACGTTTAGCGTCTGTCTTTAATGTTTTTATCAGTTTGCCCCGCTCTCATTCTCCTCCTCCTCCTCCTTCGTCTGTACGTATTTCAGTTGGAGGTGTCTCCTCAGATCTGTGCCTTTTAATGCTGACTGCCGCAAATCTTTTGAGGCAGACTACAAAAGCAAGCTGGTAGTAAACTTTTCCCCCTGAAGGAGAAAGAGAGAAGTGCTGTTTGGGATAGCTCTACTCTGAGGGAATCTCTTACCCAACACGGGCTGATCTAAGGGTCACACTAGCCCCCCTCTGCCCTCACCAAGCCTTCAAACATGGACACACCTGCAGCAGTACGAAGGTCTGCGTGGGTTTGGTGTGGTTACGTGTCAGCTTATATTATTTACTCCAGATGAATAAGCAAGGGGACCTTAATGTATTGTTAAGGTGACTTGCAGTGCAGCACACTGCATATGTAAACACAATATTGTGCATAATCACAGTTGTTTTATTGCAATCAGGTCACACTGCAGTCTTTAGCCCCCAACAGCCGCAGCAGCCCCCCCAAAAACACATGCACACACACCCTTTGCTTTTTCCCATCAGTCCTCTCTGGGTATAAGGCAGCTACTCTCCATTGTTGATCTGACTCTGGGATCTACATTGCTGAGGTGGCGGATTGTGGCAGAGAGATGCCTCTGTCAGGAACGTGCTTATCCTTTCGCTCTAGCCACCCTCTTATACATAAAATATCAAACATCTGAGGGACAATATGCTGACCTGCTTTGACCTCCACACATACACACACGCACAAAAGCAACACACCCACCCATTTGCACACAGACGCGCAAACACACACACACACACACACACACACACACACACACACACACTCTGGAAAACAGAGACACACACACACAGATGCTGGCATACAGTGACACGCACACACACAAACGCTCAGAGAGCTCAAGTCAGCTCACATCCCCCACTTGTACGTGCCTTGACTTTTTTCCATCACCGCCGTATCCCTCAGATGATGTATTTGCGACATCTGGCGGCACTCGCTATATTCATGGGCACTGCGATACAACGCTTGTAGGAGGGAGAGAGAGGGAGAGTGCTAGAGAGAGAGAAAAAGCTATGGCTGCCTGTGATGGCAAAGCAACAGAGGGAAAGAAAAGGGGGAAAAAAGAGCAGGGTAGAGTGAGGGAATCAGGGGGACATAGACGGACGGATCCATTGGCAAATCCCTCGTGAGCTGTAGAGCCACAAACACCTCAAAACTCCACAGCAAAAAGGCTTGGGTACCCCCTAGTGGGCGCCTGGTGGCAATTGGGGCGTTTTGGGTTTGTGTGTGGTGGTGCTGGTGCTGGGGGCGGGGGGGGGGGGGGGGGGGGGGGTTTGCTATGAATCCATCAGGGTCAGAGGTCAGGCTTCTTGAGTTGCAGTGACATCATGACAATGGGACACTTCTAGGGCCTCGAAACACAAGCTGATCCATTCTGCTGAGCTAAGGCTCCAGGCCCCTCTTTTCCCACACATTCACACCCTGTGTCAGATGGTGAAAGAGGGAAAGAGTGAGAGAGCAGAGGGGTAAATATGTAGGCCTCACCCCTAGATCCCCCACCCTTTCACCCACATCCCTTTTCTCTCTCTCTCTCTTCCTTTCAGTAGCTAGATTAAAAGCGATGGCTTAATTCTGTCTAATTATCTACCCTTACCCTCTCCCAGCTTCCTCCCCCTCTTTTTTCTCCCTCTCCCTATATCTCAGTGTGTGGATACTAATTAGCTGACGTGAAATGCTATACAATCTACTATACAAATAGCGTGCACAATTATGTGAAAAAAAATAAATATAGTCCTGCCTTTTTAAAAACATTACATATCTGTACAACCCTTGTGATCCTTAAATGTTTCTTTCATCTGTTGAGGCAGTACAGAACCCCCCCCCCCCCCAGCAGCAACTGTCATTTTGGTGCACCAGTCAAAACGATGATACTATGACTGATGACATTCATCACACATTATCAAATTGCGCAGATAATTGCCAGACATAAGGGGAAAGCCCGCTCTAAATGCCCCAAACACTGAATGGCACTGTTGACTAAACCTTTACTGCAACATTTGATCCATCACCTTAACTGTATGGGCTTATTATTTGTGTATTTTATCACAGTTGGCAATAAACAATAAATTTTCCATGTTTATTTGCTTTATGTAATAACTCTGCAATCTCTATGCGTGCATGTGAGCAAGCGTATGCACGTTACATAAGCAGAAATCACATTAATGAGATCATACACTAGTGTTGAAAGTGCTAATTAGTTGCCGGGTTGAGGGTGAGGAAACTAGGCGAGGATCCTAGTGACTTCAACCATTGTTCCCTAATCCCCTTCGCACATTTATAATTCATTCTATCATGGGCGGCAATGATACAGCAGCGCTCGTTTTGTTTCTTTTCCTTCTCTCCGGTTGGGAAGATGATGGTTTTCTTTTCCCCCCTTTTTACTCACTTTCCTTCTTGCTGTGAGGTTTCGCTGCGATCATAATAAAATGTGCAGGAGAGGGATGTTCGCCTCGGGACCCGGCTGTCGGGCCACTCTGACAGCTTCATTTGTGGTGTCACTCTTAGATCCTTCCTGTCACTGATATCCAATGCCATTGAACATATATTTGGCCCTCCAACCCAAATAAATAAATAAGTAGTTAACTGTGCAGTGCAAAGTCAAGTGCGGAAAGGTTTTCAAGCCAGTTGTCTCTTCGCTACATTTACTGTGAACTACTTTGCCTCCACCCCCTTTGCTCTCCCTCCACAGCAGCGATGCCTCTACACCCCCAGGGCTGATCCCTTTGTAAATGATCTCTGACGCAAACCCACCTACCCACATACACACACACACAAACAAACACACGGTAACACGCGCGCACACACACACACACACACACACACACACACACACACACACACACACACACACGCAAACACAACCCTGTACGGAAATAACGGCAGAATCACTCCCAACACTAACTCCTTTTGCATATAAAGTGTATTCCCAAAGTGCACCATTACTGCATGGAAAAGAGTAAGAAAGAGAGTTGTTGTTAAGATATGAAGAGTAAGGCGCAACACGAAACAAGAGAAAGACAAATACAGATATGCCAATACACGAGTTAGGTTGTGATAACAAAAAAAAAAAAAAAAAAGAAATAGCGAGAGGGAGAGCCGAAGGGGGAATGATTATGATCGGTGCTGTCAGGTCTAAGATGCTGAGATGACAGAGATATCAGCCATATCTGTTCTCAGTGATAAAGATACAGAGAGACATATATCAACCCACATTGGCCTCCCACTACGTGGACGCCACCTCCTCAAGAAGAAATGATGCGCCAACAGCATCCGGTACAGTGTGTATCAAATGACACGTTTCGTGTACGTGTAACACAATGATTTTATCAAGATACAAGTTATCTCATTTAATGGTTTTCTTATGGTGTGTGTTGTCAGCTCGTCAACATTGCTGTGCTGTTTTTCCCCCCACATCATGAACTAAATTTTAAAAATGTTTGCAAAATAATGGGTAAATCTGCTTTTTGGGGTGATACTGTGTGCATATACTGTATATAAGGGTAACAAGCAACTAAATTAGTTATAATATAAAAAGCAGTTACTCAACTGCAAAATTTTAAAAGACTGATGTGCTACACTGATCAATAATATTCCTTTAAAGCACATTTATGGTTATGTATTATGTATTTAGTTGCCAGTGACCCAACTCTTGCAATTACACGTGACATGTGGGTGTAGCTGTCTTATGTTAGCGGCAATATTTACAATTACATTAGTAACGCAAGGAGAAACCCCACTACTAATGCTACTGATTCTACTACTATAAAGTTGATATTAAATTCATCTGTAAACCTTCACTGACATCTTAACTTGTAAGCCCTGTGAATGAATGCTGACCTGTGCCCAACTTGGACTCTGTGAAAGTTGGGATAGGCTCCAACCCCCCGTGACCTAAGCTGGATAAGCGGAAAATGGATTGATGGATTGATCTTTTATTTCATTTTATTTTCCTTTACATTACCCATCCTTGCTGTATCCTCTAGTAGCACCTTAACATGATTAAGCTTTTAAAGTAATTCAGTGAAGAAGTGCAGTTAAGACTTTAAAGACTGCAGCAAAAACAAAAGAGTGGGGCATAAACGTGATTTTGAGGAGACATGCAGGGTTGAAAACGAATGCAACCAGAAATGTGAAAGAGCAGACCAGCGCAGACTCTGATGACTGACTATCCCCTCGGCTCAGTGATACGTTGCTTTTGTGAGGTGGAAGACATGAGCCCAATTTGTCCTGTTGCAGTCGTATGAATTCTGCCTCTCTGCTGTAGCAGGATATTTTTAACTGTCTAAAAAGCCCTGCTGTTCTGTATTTGTACTTGAGTTGAGCAAAAATAATTTTATATCATCTCAGTTTTTCAAAACTACTCAGATTTGTTTTCACAAATGCATCATAGCCAAAATAACAACAACAACACAGTGAAGCAAGACTAACTTTCAATCAACCAATCACCATAAATTCGTAAAACAAGAAGAAATATTTCAGTCCATTTACTGTAGTTTTCTTTGACACCTATTAAAACGTGTTTTGTCTTAGTAATGGCCTGAATATATCATCTAAGCATCTAAGAAAAATCCATAGAAAGAGAAAGAGGAGGAAGTTCTAATCAAACAGCTATTCACACATACACACACACACACACACACACACGCACACATATATATATATATATATGTTGTGCCACAGTACCATATTTTTCCTTGTGTGTGCGAACAAGACAGAAGTGAAACATGAAATCAGAGATTAACAAGAGACTCACCTTCAGAGAAAGTGAGAATGAACAGGAAGAGAGAATTTAACCTCCTTTAAACTTCCTCCTCTCTCAGATGCACGTAAGTACTGGATAGAGTGCTGCTAGAAGGCTATATGAAGAGCACTGGGGAAGTCTAACCTTGAGTGGAAGACCTAGAAAAGAGTGGAAAACTTCAAACTTTTTACTCTTTTCAGAGACGCATATGAAGAAGGTTGTTTCTGAAGGATAGTCAAAATGGAAAAGGTGCAGACGGGCTAACCTTGACAACAGTGAGGGGCAGAGGGAAGGTCTGGCACACTGTGACAAGAAGGACTCTTTCAGAGGACTAAGAGAGGAACACTCAGTCAGAAGGGGCTAGGCAGGCTGACTGATTGTGGGGTACAGCCCAAGGGTCACGCTCACTCTTAGTAAAGGCAGACACAGGCTGGACACACATACAAGGCTCCCACTCATTCACATAAAAAACAGCAACTTCAAAGTTCACACACACATGCGCACACACACACCTCACACACAAAATGCTCTATACCCCTCTGACCAGCTCTTCATCATTACAAGTCAAACTCAAGATGAAGAGAAGACAGATTACAAAACAGATGGAGTGATAGCAGGCCAGATAGGAAGAGACAGGACAGGGAGCCTCGACAGTAATCTAAATGTCCTTTCCTATGATTGTCATTGGCATTCTTATAGACTGGCATGTATCAGCACAATATATCAAATAATACCACTCACCATTCAGTCTGCTGTAAAGGGTAGACCTGTTTCCGTAATGTCATGGGTGGGAGGGGGACATCTAAAAAAGATGCTTCCAGCAAGCCTAAGCCCTGCATCCAAAGAATGCATCAAGATCACTAAATGTCTCCAGTGGCAAATTCAATCAAACCGACTGTTCTTAACAGTCATGACAAAGCAAACATGGGGAGGAAAACAAAGATGTTTTTAAAAGAAAATGACGCAGATAAAGAATTGATTCCTGCACAAGCAATTCACCTCAGAAGATAAATTCCATCGGTTTGCCTTTATATTTCCTTTTTTTTCTTTGCCTTCTTTCCTTTTTCTTTGTCTTCTGTCAAAAACAACTTGGGCTAACATCACAAGCTGTCACATCAAGGCCATCCCCTGCATCTTACAAAAGAGAGAATTCTGCAGCTGGATGGAGCCGCAAACCTCTCAGACACCGAGCCATCGTTTACTCGCAGGAGGTGTAAAGACTAAGGGGGGAATAAAGCTTTCTCTATTTCAGCCAGAGTTTGTGCCCTCAGGAGAAACCCATTATGAAACAGTGAAGGAAGTTTTCCATGGAATAACAGAACAAATAGGCATGGATGAAAAGCTCAGGGATGTAAACTCCAACCTTTTAGGCTATTTAAGAAGAAAAAAATGTAAGAATTTGTGCCGAGGGTATTATTCTCCTAAATGACTGCATTGTCACATGATCATTATCTGTCAGATACGAATGCCATGCTTATCAACCATAGCTACAGTGTAGTTGCAACCGATCACAACCCCAGTGCTATAACAGAGTCTTTCATCATGTCTGAATGGACACACACAAACGCACAAAGGTGCACACGCACTTTCAACATCAGCAAATGCTTTCAACCATCAACATCATAGAAGCTAGATAAGTGTGCCCCCTCTTTTGCAACAACCACTGGGGAGGTGAGAGGCCTTGTAGTCAACATGCTGAAAGACTACTCAGTGATCAAAGACTCAGAAAAACATGACCCATGATGGTTTCTCTGAGAAGATTGCAGAGAGAGGGAGCCAAAACAGGTAAAAGGAGAAAGAGTTGAAAGAAACACAAAGTAAAAAGCTGCAAAGGTGGGGAAACACCGAGTGGGAGAGTGCAATCATATTTGCCATTTGCCACAGCATGCCATATTTACAGTGCAGACTGACCCATAACAAGCAGTGGATATCAACACCTTGTTCTGAGCTGGAAGTGATTTTAAATCTATAATAACTGCTTATTTGCTATTTGATTCCTCTTATTGATTAGGGTGCTTGGACCTTCTGTACACCGATATACATCGCAGGAGACAAATACAGAAATATATTTGTATATTTTAATGTTTATCAACGTACTAGTTAAGATGAGTGGCTATTCTTTGCAGTAGACAGCACGGACATTTGACATTTTATGCAAAATTTACACAAAATGTAAAAAATATATCTTCTAAGATAGGAAATTATGTTTGATATAAAAAGGTATTTATTACAGAAAGCTGTAAGAATGCAAAGGCTTTTATAACCTTTGTCATATGCGTATTAGCTGATGCTGTCAAAAGTCTAAATCTACAATAGCTGTGAAATGGTTGCCCAAATCTCCTGAAAGCAAGTGTTAGTTTAAGTACAGTTACAGTTTTCAGGTGACCTATATAATATACTACATTCCCAAATTAGAATGGAGCAGAAGGATTCAATAAATAACCTCCGAGTCAGTGGGTATATACATAATACCCACCCGTCACTGTAATTTTCCATACGTACAGTATAGAGTCCAGGTGGTGAAGGTGGGAAAATGGTGCTGTATCTAAATATGACACAGAGTAGAAAAGAGGAAAGGAGAGGCATGAAGAGAGTGGTTTGATAACAGCTGGAATAGTCCTTTTGGCTGTCTATAGATTTGTTGAGACAAGTGTCAAGACAAGTGCACCTCTGTGCTTGCCTTAAATGGCAGAGGGGCAGAAGGGCGGGACAGACCATTTCAATTCAGCGAAAGCATGTCTGAGTGGGTCTGAGTGTTGCTGTGTGTGTGACCGCATGTGTCTTTTTTTGGAAACAAGAGAAAAAAGAGGGAAGGAGGGAGGGAGGGAGAATGGCGAAGAAAGCTCAGAAAGCTCAGAAAGAAAAAGTGAAAACATGTGTAGCGAGGACTCCTGTACAAAGGGTATTCTCACAGAGTACAGAGATGATGGCATTAGAATATGTACCCAGGGCCCAGGCCACTCTTGGCACTTAAAGAGCCCCTAAAGTCAAGTGTCAACTATTATGTGCCATCAGTGGTGACAAAAGGTCACAGAGCAGGACAGATGAGGTCAGCAATGGTACTCACGCACTTCCTCAACATCCACCATTTAGCTTAGCAGTCCCCCAGTGCTCGAAAAGAACTTGCTGTCACTTGGTTTGGAAAAAGGCTTTGCGGTAATAAGCACATCTATCCAGTCTTTTTTACGCAAGATTTTCTTGTGCAGGATAAAATAGCACTTAATTAGGTGAAGAGCGTCAATATTTGCATAGACTCGTTCAGCTAACGATGCGATGTTATGCGGCACGTGCATTAAAAAGCGGTAACATTCACAGATGTACCTCATTTCCCCCGATTAACTATCAAACAGGTACAAATAAAACACACAGGCAACATGCTGAATGTATAAAATGCTTCAGTTGTTTGCTGCTAAACCAGCTCTGTAATTACCTGAAGGATGTTTTAATTGTCGCATGTTCTACTCTTAATATTAGTCAACGCTTTAGCAGCTCTCCGAGTAAGATTGATTGGATAAATCAGTCGGAATTATGGGGAAACAGGAGGCCTGCCAATCAGCGACGTGTGTGTGTTCTCAGTGTGTGTGTAGCTGGGGACCTGCCAGTGCATGAGCGCATGTGCATGTTTGTTAGGATGTGAGTGTATTGATGTGTGTGTGTGTGTGTGAACGTACTGTATATAGGGCTGACAGCTGGGCTTGTTCAAAAGACTTACTGAGCATTCTGTCTGTTTGGGAAGCAACAAGCACAGTCTATCTGAACAGGGATCTAAACCCTGTGTCAACAGCATAGTACAACTGGTGTAAACAGTCACTGAGTCAACATGCTATCATATCACACCAATGGGGAAGGAACTCTGATGTACTTTAGTGTAATGCGCAGCATTAATAGAGATAAGAAATACAACAAAAAGACCACTCTACTAGTCACAAATCAAAAAGAGAGCATTAAAAAAAAAACTAACAGTCCTATCCACAGCTTAACAGTGTTTAACTGTGCAAATCATGTTAGCGTGTGGAGGTAGGCACTGTGTTTCCACGTAGAATTTCTGTGAATCTGAGTGAGTGTGCAAATTCATATGACACCGTGTGTGTGTGTGTGTGTGTCAGTCCATCAGCGTGTCGGCGTCACAGCCCTTCACTAAGTCCCAGATTAACAGTGACAGGCAGAGATCCCTCTAATTATCTCTTCCTAGACCACATGCAAATGGCAGAGCCAAGTCGAGAGCAACGATTGGCTGGGGCTGGTTGGGCGCCTCTGATGGACTAATGAGCCTGGCGACAGGATACAACCTCGTGATGCACCCCCCCAAAAAAATGGAAAAAACCTCTCACCGCCTCACTACATAGCCTCACACAGGAGGGCACACAAACTTGCACAAACCTGTTCAAGCATTTAGATGATGCTCTTTTATTTACTATCTTGCACTGGCTTTATAGAGGTCCGGGGTCTTCTCTTACACTTTTCTAAGTAAATGGTCTCTGGGCACATACATGAAAAAAAAATATATCCAGATCTAGAAATGTGTATACACTGCATGTTTATGTTGTGCCTTACAGTTAGTTTTTTAATCATTAACAAGTACAAGACCACCACTAGTGGATATACTTTCTTAGTTGACATACTTGTGCATAAAAGACAAAATGCCAAACATTTTTCATTTCAACTTTAATTTCACCATGTATCCTCCAATACACTAACCACACAACCAAACACATTCTGCAAGCTTAGAGGCTAACTCGGTATCAATTCCAGAGGATTTGAATAAAGATGGCACATGGAATAGTAAAAAGGATGGAAACGCATACAATGATGGACTGGAACAGACGGTCACAAACTGGCTCTTGACAATGGACTGCTGCAGTCAGCTAAAAAGTCATTTCAGTAAATCAGCAGGAAACATGGCAACAGTGTCAAACAGTCCACCACGTCTTGAACCGAGTCCCAGTTCATCTAAACTGGTTGACAAAACTGGTTCCAAGGGCAAAACATGGAGTTATTTCGCTGACAGAGCTCACCAAAACAAATACCCAGTGGACATGCTAGAAATCCAAAGACAAACTTGATCCAAAGCTGGCAAAGTCAGGTGCAGTAACAAAATGCATGGTGGCTGCAAGTGTGATAAAGTATCCAGTGACAACTGCAGCATGTTACTACTTTTGTTTTGGTATTGTAGAAGTATTTATTTTTCAGTTAATGACAGCATTCTTTACAGCTGTGCAAAGCTCACAATGTCTGAGGACATTTGATCTCAATGCAATGTGAAAAAGCTCAGCTGGCATTGAGATGATATGAGATATCGTGCATATCTCATTTTAGTAACGCTAATATAAGCCTGCTTTCACATGCTTAAACATTTCTCTTTTATTTTTTTTTACACTGGAAAAAAGTAAAATTGGAAAACTTGATAAAAAAAAGAAGCCACATCGCTGAAAAATGGCTGTTTCTCTGTTCAGTCAAACTTTGTTTAAAAAGCTGCCCATAGACCTTGTGTAGTCAGATGTAGTTAAATCTTGCAGGGCTCCAACTATGATGGTGTAATTCTCCAAAAACCTGGCATCATAACAAGAGAATTTCCTTCCCTTCTGCACCATTTCCCATTCTGACAGCAAAAGCATGTGGAATACAGTCTTTATTTGCAGCATCAAATACCCCAGTGTGTTTGAGGAGCCTTGGGAGTTGCCATTTTTAATCAGGAGAGGGTGGCTTTGTCTTGTCCTTGTTCCATCCAGCATTTCTATCTGTGCTGGGAGGGCTTTTCAGTAGATTAAGCAGCATTTTCATTTAGCTCTGGTGTTAGAGTCACTCCAACTATTTATCCATCCAAAGTCTGAAGCTGGAACAGTCACAGAGATTGCTATTTATACAATTAAATTACATAAAAAATGCATTTTTTTTAAGCAACGTCAGGTACAGTAAGTTGACAAAGGATAACAGGATAATCTAGTTCAGCTTGCTGTGTGGAATAACCAACGTGAAAGCGAGGGTTATGATGATGAGTAGCAATATTATAGAAATTACTGGTAATAACTGTAACTAATTTAAACCCATTCGGAGTTGGGATTGCAGAAAAGTTTTGTGACATAATAACCCAAAAGAAATGGGAAAACATATTTTGCACATGCCAGCATTTCCATGAAGAGGGTACTCATGATAGTCCTAAGTGTACCTGGAATTTCCAGATACTGACAAAATACTAAAAGGAATACACTGACTCACCTAACAAATTGCACCATATTCCATAATATTCTACCAGATTATCAACTTTTATTCAGGGAATGAACAAGGATTCATGTAATTTAGGAGATAATCTGAAGTGGTGTGGTCAGTGTTTACCTATGCTGTAAGTAAATTCAGAGAACAGAGCATTGTGCAGTAATGACTGATGTCTTGTGTCCCCAAAATGGTTTGACCATGACCACTCTCTGAGAACATGGATTTTTCTCGACCCTCGAGATGGTTTTTAGAGGGACAAGACAAATATTTCAAATGTATCACACTGAGGCATCATGCTGGAGGTGAGAGGAGGTAAAGGGAGAGTGAGAGATTAATACAACAGAGGGGGAAAGAGAGAGAGAGAGAGCAGAAAAGTGCAGCCTGCCTGCCTGGCTGACAGTTGACTCTGTTGGATGTGACTTTCACAGTCTGCTGGCGGTTTGTGTGGAAGCCATCACATCTGTGACTGGCCGTTTGATTAATGAGCCTCTCAGCCTGTCTGTGCAGTTTGAGGAGGGGCCACGGCCTTATCCCAGGCATCACTGATTTATTCGCCTTTGGAGCAAACCTCCAAGTATCACACACGCTAAAAATGTAATGTTGAACATTCAAACACACGCGGCCCGACACATGTACGCCCTCTGTGATATGCTTACAGTATACAAGCTGGTGCAGTGCAGATGCACACAAGCAGGGATGGGAACAGAGTGATGCGCATAAGCTCGTCCCTCTTCTTCACCACCTGCTTACGGCTAATGAAAACCTCAATGTGTCAGTGCTGTCCAGGGGTAGCGAAGACAAAACACGCCATGTATAACCAAGCAGACAAAAGATGTATTCTGTCTCCACCAACACAAACTCCCATCCCAAGCTGTCAGTCAGTAGAGAGGACACCCAAGGAGATCTACGAGAGAAGAAAGAAGCCCTTCCTCAATGACACCTCACACTCTCCTGATTTTCAAAAGTGACAAGTCTTTTGAATTCGTGGCCTCGCAAGATGGAGAGTCTGATGATGGCTTGAGAGCATTTCTTCTTGTTTCTTTGGCAGCGGCAGCCGTGAAATGTCACTCTGGCTAACCTTGAAGCTCTTTTCTCCTGCGTTGTTTAATGCTTCCAAGACTAGGGCAACCAACTGCTCAAAACGGTACGGTACCATCACCCTTAAAGTCAGATAAATGCTTTGAGAAATACTTCCAGGTACACAAATGTGCATTAGTGCGTGCATGCCCTCACAAAAAGATGCACACGTGCTCACACAAATGCACAAAGACGAGCGTACACTCACTCATTCCCTGAAGCGTAAAGTAAGACCATTAATCCAGACACACTGAGATCCAGCTTCTCCCCAGGTTGATCAGCGTCCGTGGAGAAAGACGAACGTTCTGACATATTTGTTTTTATTTTATTCCCTGAGAAAAAGGCCCGCCATATGGCAGCGCCAAGGAACAGATGGCGATTGCCCACTTCCTGAAAGCACAAGCGTCTATCGCCGCAATTTAAGGAGCCGCTCAAGCAAGAGAATGCCACAGACTGGCATTTTTCCACAAACTGCTATTGTTATAGACCAGAGGGGTAACAGAAACAATGAGACAATTCAGAGAAAATGGTTTAGTGTTCAGTAGTTATACTGTAGCTAACTATATTAAGCCAGCAAATCTAGAGGTCAATACTACTAGTACCCTTTTACTGTCAATGCGTGTGTAATAAAATCGTACCGAGCAGTGCTTACTCAGAAAATAAGGTCTAAATATAGCACAGCTACAGTATATCTAACTCTGAATTTACTGCGGGCCAACGCATGACGTCTTTCTATTGCTCCACGCTGATTTTAAGACCGTGTACCCGGAGCAGTAGAACTAGCAGATCTAAGCATGAATGTCCTTGGACGATATTAGATCCTTATGATGGAGTGGAAGAGTGCCAAGTGACACATGAGGCTTCATCTCTCATACTTGGCTACCCCTTAACAACCAGGTCAGGGGACCTTCTCTGACATATAGGTGCAAGGAAACTGTTTCAAAAAGTCACCTTAGCAGATGACAGCTAAAATGTGACTTTTGTCTGTTGCAACACATGACACTTTTTCAGACTTGTTTCATTTTTCCACGGATGGAAAAGAAAAATGACATAAAAGACCGTAGCACTCGAAGGCCTTGGGACACAATCAGAGTCACAGAAGAAAGAGAAGGGTCAGCACTCCTGGCATTATTTCCAACCTACAAAGGGCCTGAGCTGTGTTTTTTTTTAATTGTTTTGTATAAAAGTACGCTCAGACAGAGTTACAAGTGTTCACTAAAGAAAAGGGGATTTGAAAGTGCGACCAAGGACAAAGCAGTTGACTTATCCATTTGCAATCTATTCGCTGAAGAGAAACTTCAGCATCAGTTGAAGCACTTAGTGCTTTGACTCAACGCTTCTGTAACAAAGAGCGGTTCATAACTTGAAGTCAAGGAATGAGACAACCTAGACAAATTTCAATTCGTAATGCATGGAAATTAATATAAATGCATTCAGTACAGTTTGTTCAAGGTGAAATGTTAAGTATATATGAGCATGTAAGGAAGATACTTTTTTTTCCATATGCAAAAACTTTAAATCTGTTAGAGATAAAGGAAGACACTGAAAACTTTAGGGTGGCTGAATTTTACTAGTTAGTTCTGCTGTTGTGTTGTTTCTCTGGTATAAGCCTATCATAAGTCAGCTGCACATCAGTGTCTATAAAGATGTCCATCCATGTAATAGAGGTACTTTCAGCTGCTAACAAAGGGTTGCCACAGCAGGTAGCTCTTCATGTTTGATTTTTATGTCTGATGTCCTTCCTGATGCATCCAACAAGGGATTTGTGTCTCCTCCTGGAGCTAAAACAGGGATCTTTTGATTTTGCAAAAGTAGAATTCAGAGCCACCCATCCATCCATATAATAAGGGGGAAAATAAGGCAAGTAAAGTAAAAAAAATATCTATTTAGCAAAGCAGTTAGCCTTCCTTAATAGGTTTTTGAGGCCTATCATTTATCACAGCTGGCCAAGAACCAACAGGTTGGTCAGTTTCCCAGACAAACAATCAAAATTTGACCCTGCCAGGCAGTACTCCATCAAACACATCCACTAATCACTGCTTCTTACATTGTTTTTAACAGTAACAACGTATTTAACAAAGCCAACCCACCATTTAGTCAGAAAACAAGTGTTTTTTTACATAAGTAATCCATCTGCCCATTAATGTATCAAGTCTGCCAGGAAGCCAGGTCATATAGTCAACCCTGGGGGTCCTTCAGTAGTATTAATCAGTCTGGTTTCTGCTGAAAAGCTCAATCTGTAGATGATGGATGAGCTATCATGCCAAGGGAACTGAAGTGACAGGTGACAAAGAAGGACACACATATCTGTATAAATCCACTCTCCCTCCTGTCTGGCCCGAGCGTTACACCGTCAAGGTAGCAGGGTGAAAGTGTATGTATACGCATGTGTGTGTGCCGACATAGTGTCTCAGCATGTGTCCCGCTCTGCTAATGAAGTCATCTGAACAGTGATTTAACAGCCCTGGTTTAAAAGCCTACCGCCCCTTAACTCATAGCCTTGCTCCATTAGAATGTGATATAAACCCTAGGCACAATAACTGTCCTGCCACTATCACAATATATAGGAGGCCAATGGGCCACACTGCTAAGTCACACAGCCCGGGAGCAGAAAAAAATATTGACTGTGTACAGGAAGAAAAAGTCATTCAAGGAGACTAAAAGTTAGAAGGTAGAAATTCACAACAAGGTCACAATAAGAGGACTTTTTATACTGTACGGGGTAGAAACATTACTATTAAAATCATCAAGAGGGTGAGATATGCTGTGGCTTTTTCAGCAACTGGAAGCAGTGAAAGAGTAATTGTTGTGAAGTGAAAACAGCCGAAGGCGCTTCGGCCTGTGGTTACGCAGAAAGTGTTCCTTATCTACACTAACAAATGGATCAGTGGATGAGACATCAGTGTGCTTATCCCATGAACGGCCTTCTATAGCTTGAGGGATATTTCTGAGTCACAGATTGATCTGAGAAAAACTTTGACAGCTTACATGTCGCCAGTCCATGAAACTAACTTCCTGCTCTGTGCGAGCAACTTGTGCTGAACCAAAGCCATTCTCCAAATCCTCCATGAAATCTGTTCCTCTGGCCCAACAAAGACAGGCTAATGAGGCAGATGACAGAATCTCAGACACTTTGATACTATGAGATTAGGGTGAATTATATAACCTTTAACCCCTCCCACTCCCATCTTCACACTTTTTGAATCCTTGTCAGAAGTGATATGCTTTTTCTCTGTGTCGCTCACAATCTCAAACTTCAAGTCCAGACCCTCTTTTTCTATGTCTCTTCCTATCGGACTTCATATCCTCTTCTTTCAGTTTCTATTCATGAATGCTGAAACACTAATTTGGCTCAGTCAAGCAATGACAGTATCTGTTTTAGCATGCAACAAAGCAGCGTATAAGGGGCGGAAGAATAGAATATGTGTATGTGGGTGTGGGAAGAGGGGGTAGAGGCATGGAGGCGACAAAGCTCGTCACAGCGTAGCACAGAGCTGAGTACTTCACCCTTATTAGGCCCGTGTCCTTGGCAGATGCAGAGCTTGCCCTTTGTTAGAAAGGTGTGTGTGTGTGTTACAATGGCAGTGATTTAGAATGGATTGGGCGTAGGTGTGGAGACAAGGTGCAGTAGCCCCATAGCTCCCTGATAGCTGGCAGCGTGACAGCTGTGAATGGAGAACAGGGAACAGCCTGAAGTATTGCAATCTAATATGTGTCACATACCTGCATAAATATTTATGCCTGTTGCAGAGTAAAACAGGAGGGGAGGGGGAGGAGAGGATGGGACAGGAGTGGTGGACTTGGGCGAAAAACTTCAATCAGATGACACAAAAATCCGAACCAGCCTGTTTTTTTTTTATCCATCTTTATGTACCAACCCCAAGGTCTCAAAAGTACCTAATAAGCAGGCCTTACTCAATTACCAAAAATTGTGTCTGTGCAGTCAGTGACACATGCATTCACAGAGAGGATTTCATTGATCCACTCCATTCAGCGCACATGGTATATGATAGCACTCCAATATCCTCTTTCCAAAGATTTCTTTCCACAGCACAGCCCGCATTATAGAAGACACAATCGGGAAAATGAAACTTTATACGCTGATAAAAACCATCTGAGGTCTGTACTAAGGCGAGTAATTCACAAAATGACTGCACAAATGAAACACAAAAAGACACATAAAAATACATATATTGCAACAGAAATGTTTTACCTGTTGGCCAGCAGAGCTCTGAAGGTGACCCGACTCATGCCCTGATAGGCTGGGAGCAGCCTTGCCCAGTCCCATGCCCAGTCGACCACAGCACTCTGTTGATGTATGAGGATAGCGTTTGTTAGTTATTAATCAGGGTTAATACCATCAGTGCATTACCGCTCCAGCTGGGACCCACTAACAAAAGAGGAGGGGGGTCTCCAGCGCAGGCCACCGACATCAGGCGATCAATCATGTCCGCACAAGAAGGTTTTTATTCCAATAAGACAGCAATTAATTTATAAATCCATTTGGGGGATGTAGCCATCATTTATAGAAAGATAAATCAATTTTTGGAGGGAGTCGTTACTCTTCTTGCTATGCCTTTTTTTTCCTCTTTCCATCTTCAATGGCACTCTGCCAACCCCCCACCTTCCCTTCTCCTTTTCTTTCCCTCTATTGCTAACTCTCACTCTTTTTTAAAAATACACACACGCGCGCGTGTGGATGTGAACAGGGAACACACACACCTGGCACCATCACCATATTGGGAAAGCAAATAAAAATCAGATTGCTTTGATTGTAAAATGTCACTCTTAACTCCAGGCTGAGTTTTATTGACAAAAGGAGGAGAACTCTACTCGTTCCATCCATCCATCCGACCCCCCCTCTGCTTCTTCCTCATCTGTGATTGATGGGTGTAACTTTTTCCTCCTCCCTCCATTTTATTTGACAAACAACACAGGCACCTGAAGCGGAGAAGGCATTTTAATCATTCTCTTAATAGGGTGTTTCTATGCAAAGCTATGCAGCCTCCTGTGATAAGCCGAAAACAGGCCAAGTCTTAGAAATTAAATGGGACTAATGTTCTTGAAAAGCCACAGCAAGAACTGAAGCTGCTATAAGGGACAAATATAAGAGTCACAAATACAAATCTTTATCTTTTTCATAGCTTATGTTCTGTATTTATCACTCTATGTTTCCCTTTTTGTTTCTTCTCTTTCTAATCACCCTCAACTGATCTTAGCAGATGGCTGGTCCTCCCTGATCCCGACTCTGTTGCAGGGCTCTTCCTGTTAAAAAGGAGTTTTTCTTTCCCACTGTTGCCGAGTGGTTACCCATAGTGGTAACCTCTGATTACTGGAGGTTTCTAATATTGTAGGGTCTTTCCCTTTCAATATGAAATACCTTGATGTGACTGTTGACTGAATAGGTTCTGTACAAATAAAACTGAATTGTATTCAACTCTAATAATATAAATATTAAAGTTATAATTCTAATCCTTAAAAAAAGAAAGCAGAAACACACAGGCCTATCTTGAGAAAATACTTACTGCTGTAAGTGTTATAAGTACCATTGTATCTCTCCTAACAGTGGGGGATACCATAGTAATAGAGGGGAAATGAGGGGGAAAGCGAGCAACTCTTACAGTGAGTTACCTGTAGGTAGACTCAACCCTGATATGGAGAACAAAAAACCTAACAATTAAATGAACATCATGGTGACACTCCTGGGGATAGGTTCAGGATAAGAGGCTACATGGTTCAAAGCCCCAAAGAAGTGCACTTTAAGACTGCACTCTCCTTTAACATTACTCACTTCTTTACAAAAGAGAAAAAAAAAAAAAACTTCTCTCATCTTTTCACCTCTTCGGCGTTCTTTTCTTCCTGCCAGCCTAACTCCTGCTCGGAAAAAGACAGCAACCTAAGGGGAATAGGAAAGCCAAGCCCCAGAAAGACCTGACAACTTCAGAGACTACCACAGCATCCAGTTCACTAGAGACACAAAGAGCTTCTAACCTTCAACATTAAGCTTCCGGCCTCGGTGAAAGTTATAATGACACCACGCTGTATGTCACAAGTACACCCACACAGTACAAAGTCTGAAAACTGGAAAAAGTTCACATGAATATCAAAGATGTTTCACACAACTAAAACAAGTTTTAAACACTTATTTGCTACCAGAATATAATACAATGTTAACCTTAAAAGGCTTAACACACCTGATCCAGCTTCTTCTTGCCAATGTGGTCAAGCTGGTGGAGAGGATTGAAACGGGCACCTCCAACATGACTCTCGGGGCCAAGATCAAACTTCACAAAAAGAGGAGGATCATTTGGCAAGTCTGAGCTTCCACTCAGTTTAGACATCAGCAGTTCCTGTAAGCAGGTTATGAGGGTGGGATGGAAGAAGAGAAACACAGGAGACGGATGCAATGTGATTGATAAGACTGATAATAAATAAGCTGTAAAGAAAAAGTCTGACAACTAGAGTGAGGCCAAAAGGTTTTGTATAAGTAAAATAACTAAACTCAAAGTCGATCGAACAGACCAAACAAATAAAGAGTCTAGTGGAGTTTTAGCGTCTACTTACGTGTATGGCTCCACCCTGAGCCATATTTCAGTGAATGAATAAAGCAATGAAAAACACATATCAAAACAAAATATGTACAGATGGAACGAAAGAGAAACAGGTTTTCTTTACACTAGTGCACTTTCTGGTGCTGTTTCTGTAACCTTTGCTGTAGTTGTAATGCATGTGTCTCACAATAGGTCCAGCATATAGCAATGAGTCTTTGTACACTATGACTCTATGTGTGTGTTCATGCACACATAGGCATCCTGGTGTGAATTCGGTATATTCCCATCCGTCAGCTTGACATGGCCTCTGGACCTCCTCCTCCCTCACCTCACCACCAACCCAGTCTGTCCCTGACCTGCATGTTCTTGCCTCGACCTTGGCTGGGTAGAGACGCTGGAGCTGCCAGAAGGACAACTCTTGATTCTTGCGGTTCCCATTCACATTCTCTCAAATTGCCGAGCAGAGTTATATGTGTTAACACTTCAAAAACATCCAAAACACATACTCTACATGTCCATGCTGGATCCTATTAGATACAGATTATGAACTCCAACTAGACAGAGAAAGGTAAAGAGATCTGGTAATGCAATTTATCTAAATTATCTAAATGTAAAAAATAAATAACCAGGCTAATTTAGGTAGTTATATTAATCATATTAGTCTTAAGACTAAATGTCAAAGAAGTGTTGCATTAAAAATAAATTAAAACTAAAGAAATTAATATCCTTTTCATTTAGCATGAAGAATAAAGTTTTTAAGATTTAGTTGTAGTATGTCATGTCCTTGTTTCATGCTAGAAAAACTAACATGTTTGCATTCAGAAGAATGGATAGGGTTAACAGTCTTCCCAGCAGCACTACGAACTCTCTGGGATGGTGTGCTCATTACAGAAATACACAAGCGACTTCAGAGACCGATAGAAAAAAAAAAAAGATGGAAAAAACCCACAAAAATAGCATTTGTGTCTTGTGATAGGCTTGTTAATAACCATTGCAAACTTTTGAATACTGTCCAGTATTCATTTAAAAATGAATGGAATCAGACACAAAATTCACATATAATGTGAGAATGCAATCAAACTGTTTATGTACATTTCAGGACACTCGAGCCAAGCTGGCATAATGTTAACTTATAACCAGCAGTTGTTGATGTTTACACATCAACAACTGCTGTTGTGCGTTATAGAGCCCCAACTTCAGTTAGCAGCATCCATAAAACACAATTAGGTGGAAGGACGTCCAAGTTTTCAAGATGGCATGGCAACATGGCGTAAGTGTATGAGAATGCATCAATTTGTTGGACTAACACTAACTATTTATGAGTACAGTATTCTCTTTTTCTATTAAGTCATCTCAAAAAAATATTTACTGTACCTTTAATGTTTTGCTTTTTCAACTTGATTTTCATTGGACAGGAAACGGCAACATTCCAAAAAAGTGTTACTAGACCAGTTAAAACAACTTAATATGATTTTTAGCTTTTCAACAACCACCAAAGATCTTTTTTAGACATCAGAAAACTTTAGCTACAATAGGCTAATAAAATCTAATCGATTTGGGGACTTTTAGAAGAATAGTTTTTGAAGTAAATTTCATAAAATAACTTCCACTTGAGTTTTAAAGGGATGTTCTTCCTCATTGAAATCTCTTCCAAAAAGCTTTCCACAGAGTCTAGTAACTCCACGAGGCTTCCTCTGCTCTATGTGAGGTGAGTGTATTACACTGGAAATCACTGTAGGTTTGCACCCTTGAGGTCACTTGAACAAAAGACGATCAGAACAAGCAGACTGCACACAAGCAGCAGCCCTCTTCCCTCTGTCTCCCCCTCCTGAACAGCCTGCGGCCTCAGGCCAGCAGCCACCTAATTGCTGGGGAGAGCAAGTACTTCCCTACCTCATTGCCTTGGATGATGTGATAGATCTGCCTCAGGTAGCTGCTGCCACCTGCTTTGTGGCAGACCTCCAGCAGCATCAGGCCTATTTTCTGCTCAGTCAGTTCAGCTGCAGCAACTCCTCTCTCGCTTCCTTGTTCAAATACACTGTGAGTGAAACAGAGATGGGAAGAGGAGAACTTAGTAAAGACAACACAAAGAAAAAACCCAGAGTGAAGAACATAGAAGATGAGAGGAGCAGAAGGAGGCAGGGTGTCGGCTTATATTTGAATACCACCTCTGGCTAAGGAAGTATCTTCGAGTTTGGAGAGGAATTTGGGCTACAATTTAGAAATTGCTATGACTGGAAAATTAACTGTATTAAAATTAAAGTTGGTTTTTTTTTATTCAGTTACTTCACAAGGCAAAAGAACTTCAAAATGTAAGTCTTGGCAAAGAAAAAAAATTACATTTTGCTCTAGTATCTGAAAACCAATCAGACCAGTCAAATCTTCTGTGGTGAAAATGACCAAGAAATACCAAAATCATTTTCACTATTTTCATTATAATTCATGAGATACATGAGACATTTTAACCAAAGGATGCCGTTGCACTGGACTGGAGTGCGTGTGTGTATGAAGCTTGTATGTAATTGTATGTCAAGGTCCGTAGGCTTGTATTTTCCCAACCCAGGTGAATGCCGGCACCGTTTTCCTGCCCTTCCTGTATGGATGGGTATCACACTACCGTCCATCAAATCTTCTCTTTCACATACACTCCCTGTCATTGTTCTCTCTCTCCTCACGTTTGTAATTATAAAGTGGCAGAAACGGTGTCGCCTGTCAGCCAGCCATTGGCTGTTTGACATTGAGAGTTGCAAAAGAAGAGGAGTCCCGTCTCGTCCATATACATCGCCTCATTCTTTTGCCCGGCGCCCTGGCGGTGGTGTTGTCGGTGATGGTGGCTGTGCATCCGTGTCAGCACCTGCGCTGTATCCTTTCCTGTCCATCACTGTGCAGGTGAAGCAGATGATTGGATTCAGTCAGCAGAGTGATTAATGAGGGCCCCTCTGGATTTGGGACAGCCTATCAATCATGTCATTAGGGCCAATGTGCCCTGAAAGAGGCAGACCTCCACCAAGGAATAACTGCATTCATCTTCATCTGTGTATGCATCCCGTCAGCCCAGCCAGGGTCACCATGATGGAGAACAATAATCTTCCCCTCTACAAATTACTTTGCAAAGACAAGGTGGGTGCTGTTGGGGAGGGGGTGGTGGTAGTGGTTTACAGTTAGGAAAGGAAAAGAGGAAGGTAAAGATGAAGGAACTGAAGAGGGATCGTGTAGGGCCAAATGTTTTTTGTGAAGGCGTTTACTCTGAATGTGTGTGCGCACGGGATGCCAGTAAGAGAAGTGCCAGTTGTTTTTGGAGTTATTACAACCTTCCTCTCTCTCTTCCTCGCTCTCTCTCTGACACTGTATTCTGATTGTTTACAAGCCAGGCGTCACTTCCCTGTGAAGGTTAGTTTAATGAATAGTAATGATCCCACTGAATGCCTCCGACAGGTGATACATAATCACTCTTCTTTCACTTTTCCACCCCCTCACCACCCCTCAGCCGCCTCGTCTCTTGCCTTTTTTTCTCTGCACTTACCCCCTCTTCCTGTCACTGTAACAGACAGCATTTCCTAGAACTGGTCATAATCTATTCAGTGTCCTTATTTATTTCTTTTTTTTTTTAATGGTTACGCTACTGAATCAACTTTATATGAGGATGAATGTGTCCGGAGTTTGCTATGATTAAGTGAGCGACCAGAAGACAACATTTCTGGGAACAAGCAGCAAAATGCAACGCCAAAGGTCACAGATCAGCCAAAAACGAAAGCTGTTTTCCCATCAGTCCACACTGCAGTTCATTCAGTCAAGCATGTGCATCATTTAGCACAACAAACAAATCTGAGATTCATTGATTTTACTCATACAGATTGTCAGTAAAAAATTATCTTGGTTACATGATACATCAAAATTTGAATGCTCAATTAGAAATGCATGTCTAAGTTGCATTTGTTTAGTGTTTTTCTAGGTAATTCTTATGGCAAGTAGCGAAACATACCATCAGTCAGTTTGATGCATTTGAACCTCCTCCTTCAGCAGACAGTCAGCCCTTATTTTTGACGATCACAAAATTACATTCGGGGAAATAAATTTTATGAAAGGATTTTGAGGCTGACATCAGTAGCCTATACTAAATGAGAGGGAAGATGGACTAAGAAAAAAATAGCACTTAAGCTACCGTTGGCACCATTCTAATGTTGACCTCTTTCCATATCCTCCTACCTGTCTGAGCAGAGTTTGCGGGCCTTCTGCAGCTGCAGTTGTGTCCACTTTGGTCGTTTTTCCTCCAAGGCCTGTATAACTTTGTGCACTGAAGGTTTGGGAACACCCTAACAAGGCAAATGAATAAAAATATGACAGACATTAAGCCAGTCATCATATACAGAAATGATAGGTCTGGTACAACCCACTACTATTTGTAATTTCTAACTAAACCCTCTACCTGTTGTGGCTACCACATCAATTTCAGCCATTACCTTTTGCTGAATGCCTATGGCCGCCTGTACGCACTCTGCCAGCAGGGACAGGCGGTCTTTTGCTGAGCGGTCCAGAGCCAGACCACTGATCTGTTCTAGTGTGTCTGGGTCTTCTAGGCCCTGGATCAGGCAGCCCAGCAAGGCCCAGATCAACAGGCCCACTAACCGCAGCTGCCGGGCATGCTGGGAAAGGTGCTTCTCTGCCACTTGGAATAGAAAGCGGATCGGGAGTGGCAAGGATGCTACAGCCATTGGCAGGTTGGTGAAAATGAAGGACAATGCTTGAATTGCTAAGGATATGATAGCTAGAAGAAGAAAGAAATGTTAGTAAAATTCCTTGAATTTTATCTTGAATGTGCAAAACTCAGTCTGTGCATACTTTTAGCAACAGTGTCCTTTCCCTTTACATCCAATGGTGTGTAGTTCCAGTCCTTGGGTATCTTAGCCAGGACATTCTCTGGCACAGTACGCTTGAACAAGGCTGCACCAGGCTCCTCTGTGGCCTGCCAACCCAAAACCATGGAGACGAGGTGTTGCAGAAGGCTATTGGTGGATTTTGTGACTATGTCCCGGACACAGCTGACAACTATAGGTACTGTCCGTGTGGTGTCTGACAATAATAAACAAAGGAAGCAGATTTTTTAAAACAAGAGTCAGCTAAAGAAGATCAGATGAATGACTCCAGACCGTAATTATTATTTAGTTTTAAGATTTGGGGAAAAAATATTGGTAAACTGCATAAGATAAAGTACAAGGTTAGTGTTACAGCAACAAACTGTTAGGTTTGTTAGGTTACTGAATTCACATACTTTGCACTAAAAATGTTAAATTTGAAATCAATACTTTGTGTTTAATCTGAATTTTTTAGCTATGTCAGAAAAAGGCGGATATGTTGTCAAAACCTTTCAAAATGATACGAATGATGAGTTTCTTTAGAGAAAACCTCCTTATACTGTTCTAATTATCCCTGCACTAGGAATATGAACATGTTTCTGTATACTGATAAAAAAAAATAGAGAGTGGATGCTTACACATTAGACCAGTTGACATTTCATGTTATAGTTATTGTGCTTTGGGGTTTATTTTTAAAGCAACAAATCAAAAGTCAAGAAATAACTCTACTTTTCAAAGAATGACAAAAAACAGAGCCATAAATCATTTATATGAATCCATATAGTGTTAAGGTATTCTCTTAAAATATCTGCACCAAATGTGAGTACTCAAGTTCAAACTAAAATCAGATGCTCTCGATCAAATCCAGGTGGCCTGATAGCACGAATCTTGCTACGTTCTCCAGGTTTACAGTTTGTCATCGGTTTGCCCTTTTATATCTCGCTCATATTGTTGGCAGACTAACTACAGTATGAAGTTGTATGGCACTCATAAACTTCCTACAGCCCCGGCTGTAAAACCAAAGGCTACAATCGGGAGAAACAGTACTGAAGCGGCACTAAAAGTGCACTGAAATCTCAAAGGACGCCTAACAAAATAAGTAACCTTAGCCGCAGAAAAAGAGGAGAACGGAACAGAAAATGATATAGCTTTTCGAAGGACAAGCGCTCTGTTGCAGGTGAGACCTAGACCTATTTTTCAAAGTCACTTGATTCTCAGACTCTATACCACCTGCAACTGTATTGACTTGTGTATTGATCTCAAGCAACCTGGTACAGTGTGATGAAACGTCAATGAAAGCGGAGAAATAGTGAAGCTCTCAATGTAATCTATGAGTTAACTCAGAGTACAGTTTAAATAGAAATGGGGGCACTGGGGGTATCCTGTAACCAAAATTATAATACAAAGATTTGGAACGGTCCAATAATTAAACTAATTACCCTGTGAGGATAAATGTTGATTGGATGACATTGAGAATTTTTCTGCGGCACACTCTAGCTCTCTTCCCCTTCATTCACTCTGTCGACCCCTCCCTTGCTCAGTATTCATCTAAATACTCTTCTCCAATCACCCTAATTTATGCTACAATAATTACCACTTACCCAGGATATAAGAATCACCACTAAAAAGAGCTTCACACTCCACAGGAGCTCAGATTAAGCTCTGTATTAAAACTTGCACTAGAAAGAGGCAGAGAGAGTTGGGGAATAACTATAGTCTGTGTAAAAGTATACTTATGCTTTAGCTCATGTTCATGCAGTGTCAACACTGGCCTTTAGAGAAAATAAAATTGAGATATTCTTTGAGGGAAGATTTACCATAGTATTTAAAAATTCACCAATTAGACTCAACATAAAATCTGGCAAGGTGCACTGAATAACATTGAATCGCATTACAATGCAATATTCTGAGAGACATCAGGTTTTGTAGCTCTCACTTTGACCTGTAGCACCTGCCTAAAATGTTGCTCCAGGCCAAGCACACAACCCCACGGCAGCAGGACAAAGGCACCCTGCCAAACGGCACAAACTGTTTACGGAGGCGTAAGGAACAATAACAGCCCAAGGTGTTCGTTCGGCCTTTAAACTCTCCAGATCCCAAAACGATTGAACATCTGGAGGACCTGCTGGAACAAACCGTGATCCAGTGTCAGTACCCTACAACAAACAGGACCCAAAAGAGCCACTGCCAGACACCAGAAGAGACCAGGAGGAGGGCAGCCAACACAATATGAAATATATGCAATTTTAATTTATTTACTTCAATTCACTACTCGGAAATTCATGTAATGATTATTTGTCATGTTCTCCAGTTTATCACGAACTATTCATTTTAAAACTAACCTGATTTAAAGTGCTGTATTTTAACACATACTTTAGGCACAGTGTGTTTGACACACTTCTGAAGTAGGAAGTAGAAAATCCTAGGAGTTCCTAGTTGAAATTTTCAACTGTAGCGCCCCCTCAAATCAGATGTCCCACTCAGAAAGTCAGAGAAGCCCTACAAACCCCAACTTTAAAACAGTAGTGCATCTAAAGTTGTAAAACTGTAAAGCATGTACTCTGTACTACCACTTTTGTGTATTTGTGACTGACTAAATAGGCCGTACATAGAGCACTGACCAGGTTCTACATATGAACATCTGCAGCCGTTTTTGTTCTTTTCCAACTGCTACTACTAGAACACAACTCTGGAATGAAGTCACTCCCAGCTCTGACACCTGATTTCCAAAGTAAAAGGAATCCAGGGTTACAGTACTAGAGCACACAAACTAGAGATTGTACAACTGCTCATTCCGAAATCAGTGCAATGCCAAATTGTGGCAGCAATTGATAAATATTAGGACACAGCAGCAAGGTTGTTACTTTACCTGCCAGAGTGTAGAGATGTTCCCATATGTGTGCACGTTCCAGGTATGGTTGAAGGGCCTGAGTCAAGGCCTTAGGAACATTATTCAGGCAAGAGAAAAGGTTGAACAATGACATCATGAAATCATCTCCCGCCTTGCAGCTCTCTGTAGACATTTCTGAGCTGTTCTCCTGGCAAAAATCTGAAAAATTAAGCGTCATTTTGGTGACACACATCTGTGAACAGTACAAATAAATGTGCAGATTAATGAAATCTTGATATTCTGGACCACTTGGCACAAAAAACTGGATGCACAAAAAGATTAACACTCGTGCCCACACATACATCCAAGGGTGTGTAGGCGAGTGTACAGCGGTTTTTTTTTTTAATGTTTTTTTTTCTTTTACAAACTATAGTCCAGAAAATATCACTCTTATGGATGTAGGTTTAGAAAGATACAAAACCCAATTCTGTGAAGCAGCATTTTGATTTCCGTGAACAAAAGCACATTGGAAAATGTCAAGGCTTCCCAACCTGACACATGTTAACAGAACGGGTGAACAAAAGGCGCTGTGGAGTAGAAGGGGAAGAAAAATCCACATCTGTGTTAGATGGAGGAAAAGAGACAATAAAAAAACAGAAAAAGAAACAGATTTCAAAGCCCCTGGCTGTGGTATCCACAGTACACGGAGACAGGAAGTGAAAAGGAAGGGGTTTTGACAGGGTGTCCTTGTGGGGGTTGCTGTCTGAGAATAGGGCTGAGGATCGAGGTGTGTATATGTGTGTGTGTGTGTGTGTGTAACCCATATGGATGTCTATATATGTGTTCTATGTGCTTACACGTAAGTGTGTGTGTGTGTTAAGTTGACAGGGGTTGCTGAGGAAAAGCCCATTGCTCCAGAGGTGGCAGACATCCAGCAGTCTGTCAGTCAGCTGTGTGGGAGATGACAGCCATTTGAATAGGAGAGAGTATGTAACGCAGCAGTCAATGAGGGGGCGCTGTGATGAAGGGCAGCATGGCTTCCTTCTGACTAATGCTGAACTATTTTAAAATGACAGGGCTAAATTAGCTGCAGCATCCCAGTGACAGTAACATTAGCCACCTTAATAACATGCAGGTAGGAAGTGCTCAAACTGTTCATGGAAGCTGATTTCTTCTTGTCCCTCTAGCCAAGACTCCCTTTGCATCCCTCATGGCTATTTTCATTCACAATAACAAATCTAACACGTAGACTCCAAAGTGGTCAAACAGCCTGACCTCCAATCAGTCCATTAGGTGGCATTGTGTGGATTACACCATCATCTTATTCACTGCCTGTCTAGTAATTGGTCCTTGAGGAGAGAGTGTTCTGGATCTCACTGCTGTGGCTGCAGTGGTCCAGGAAACAGGGGTGACTAACATTAATTTCCACTTGGGGTGCTGGATAACATGGCAGGTTAACTAGGTGCCTTATAATAATGATCCCATTATGGAGCAGCAGATGACTTCAGAAAAACATGTCAGTGTGCTGGCACATCTCTGTGGAGTTTCCACTACTCCTGCAGCACACAATAATTCCAATGTGTTTTTGTTTCTATGCTGATTTCTCAAATGCTTTTCCCCCCCTTCCTCTCTGTCTCTAAGCTTATCCAACCTTGATACGAAGCCAATGCATACACCTGTTTATCTTCCGGACAGCCAGTCAACCAGTCACAAGGGCCCTCTCTGTAGACCTCTGTAATTGGAAGCAGACACGCTGAAGATAATAAAAAGGCCATGTGTGTGTGTGTGTGTGTTTGTGAGTGTGTGTGTGTGCATCTGTACACCTCTAATTTAGGGTAAGCTGTACAAATGTGAAAAGTGATACTGTAGATGTAGAGAAGGTATGTTTTCAAATTATTACACAGTGCGAAGGTCTGTTAGTTGGCTGGCCAGTTTTCTCATAAGTTAGTGTGCTTTGATAAGGCAGGTACAAAGAGTTAGAAAATGAACCATCAACAAAAAAAGAGCCTTGAATTAGCTATAATAAAGTCTAACTGAAACAGCGTGGATTCACCAAACCATCTATTAGTCACACTAGAATTTTTTCATCAACAGTGCTTCAAAACACACGCTAATATGTACATGTATGTGGAAGTGCAGAGGCAACACAGTAGTGTAGGCATTCAGTCAGGCTGTTCCTTCTGTCTGTCTGCTTCCTGGTTAATTACCACGTCACCGTGATAACACATGAGAGTCAGCGCTCCTAGCGTTGATTTACGGCAGCATGCAGAAAGAAGCATTGCGGAGCCTCTGAGTCAGACTCAGACCGAGCAAGAGAACAAGACAGTGAGAGTTGTTATTAATGAGGTCGCTATAATGTGAATTAATGTGCGAGTGCACAACAGTCTTTAAAGGTTAGACTGTTGAGAAGACTGTGGAGAAAGGAAGGAAGGGAAAATCTTTAAAGGTCAGGCCGTGTGTTTCGCCTGTGCCTGTTGAGTGTTTATTACTGCACTCTATTGATTTAGTGATGATGATGACCAAGGTGAAAATGATGATGAAGGCAAAGATGCTGATTATAACTTCATAAAATGGATAGAGCTTACCCAAGGTCTATAAAACTTACTTAAGATATTAGAGCGCTGCAATTAAAACAGAGGTAAACACTTCCCTGTCATGTTCTCTTTGGGATCAGAGAGTTATTAAAAAAATGTAATTTTAAAGAATGAAAGAACGTGGCTTTAATTGTCCCCGAAAAGACAGACAGCCAGGTATGTCCACAACACACACACACACTATAGCCCTTATCCAGTAACATGTAACAATCCACGTATGCATGCAAAAACGACAGACTTACAAGAATTTTCCAGGAGTATTCTGGGCAGGTGACAGTCTCTGTAAAGCAGCATTTGAAGGAGCAACTTGGGATTGCATCCGGGGTCAGATGTCAGTAGCCTCAGTTGACATGCCAAAGATGCCTGGCCCATAAGGCCATCTCTGGGAGAGATGGAGGAGAGAAGGAAGGAAAACAAAGTTGACAGTTCTGCAGTGTCAGGTGAGGTAGAAGTCTGCTTAGTGAGAGACAACAAAGAAGGAAAAAGCTTCACAAGTGAAAGATAAAGAAGTCTTTGATGACGCTTTGGAGGGAATATTTGGTAACACTGGTAACTTCCTTCAGTGTCACTCACTCCATATACAAGCCAAGTCTCCAAATGCCTTCATTCTCGCTTACTTATAGTGTGCACCGGGAAGGAATTAGCTCTAATCTTGGCCAGCTAAAAGCAAATTAACATTTGGGAGACAGCCAAATACATGAATATACAGCAGTACCCACCCCTTCATCTTTTGTATAACCAAGAGGCTGCAGCCAGCTGTGGGTAATGAGCCGTATCCTTGGTGTGTGTGAATGCGTGTGTGCGTGTGCACTCTTCAGAGCCTATGCTTGTCGTTATGTATGTGTGCGAGTGTGGGAGCATGCTGACATGTGTGTGCCTCCATGTTACTTTATACATCTCAATAAAATCTAATGGAAGGAATGGACAGAGTTTGTCTGAAGAGCAAGGAGGCGGGAGGCAGCACAGGGGGTGTCTGCCCAGAAATTAACCATTCTATTTGAGCCAAACGGCTAGAGCAGGGTGCACCCTGCTGCTTGACTGAGGAAAACTATGCCTCGGTCTGACAGCACAATTTATGATGTCACTGAGACCGCAAATCCAGGAGAAATCCTCTTTTAACTGCTCTGATGAATCTATCCAGCTACAGCACCGGGTCATCTTACTAAACCAAGACACACAGATATAGATGTATACACACACACACACACACACACACACACACACACACACACACACACACACACACACACACACACACACACACAGGCAAGATAAATAGCGCAGGGTATAAATGTGCACATACAGAAAATATTTTTTAGCCTGTACAGCTGGATGATTTATTGAGATCTTTTGTGATTTTATCATTGCTTTATTGAATAACCATAACAATGGGCTTTATTTTAATGGACTGGGGAGAGATTTGGCCAGAAAGGTTGAGGACCTGTGGTTCTGGCCACGAGCCACTGGCAGGCTGCTGGCGCCTTCGAATGAAGGCAGGAGGTGGGAGCAAAGAAATAAAGAGGTCATAAAAATAAACTAATTTCAGTTCTCTGATACTTAGGAGCAGGGGAGCAGGGGTTAGTTTGATTTGTGCTCCATCAGCGCACAATGACATCACCTCTGGCTGTGAAGCAGATGAGAGGGGAGTAAGGTGGAGACAAGGGTGAGGGGAAAGCATGATTGACTGCACAGTGGAGGTCACAACAGTAACCGGACACAAATGTACACACATGTATATAATTGTGCACATTCAGGTGTGTATGCTATCAATGCATCATGTGTAAAGCTCTTAGCAACCATGAGCATCAACAAACTCACTGTCAGCGTCAACGGTAGTTCATTCATTTGGTTTTTCTTTCTTACCTTGCATCTGTGTTATATTACCACAACAACTGCAGCTTGACACTTGAGTGGCACGTTATATATCCACACATACAGTATGCAGCTGTAACTCCAAACACAATCACATATGTTTCTCTACACACGAGGAGGATGGAAGGGATTGTGATTGCTTGGCATACCAGAGTGTGTATGTGCATTTGAGAGTGAACATGTATATTGTCCGTGTGCCTGCTGTATGATGGGTGATAGATGGTTAGATGGGTCTATTTTGTATACCTTATAGCTTGCTCTGTGAAGACCTCGGGGTTAATAGCATTTAGCCAGCGTATGACAGGAATGGTCGGTGGGTCTGGTGAGGTCTCCTTCGCAGCATCTATCATAAATGTCCTGTTGCATATGGCAGCATGTTTACATTTACAAAAAAAATAAAATAAACACCACACCACACAAATGTTTCCAGAATCAGTGGTAACAGCCATCTGACTCACTCTGTTCAAACAGTGTAAGATGGAAAGTATGAAAACATTGCAGTATCTTTTTATCATCTTACCAAATTTTAAATTAAATAACAAAAATGACCATACTGTACCAACCTATGTAGCAAAGATAGAGGTGCTGTGACAATGACGAGGACTGTCAGGAGCTGGTCACACAGGTTGTGGATTTGGTATGGCCAGTCTGAACCACCTGCTATTATGGTAATCACTGAAGAAGGGTTGTAGCACACCAAGGCCTCAGGACCTTCACACAGACTCCACATAAGGTGCTCCACATACAGCAACATTGCTGTAATGTCACATCTCCAGGACGAGGGAAACAGAAAGAGTGAATTTAAAGAGAAAAACAAAATGGATGTGATTGAAAAGCTGAGAACACCTAAAGATTATCTACTGCGAGTCTCATTTCACAGCCAGCTAGATAATAGGAACTTCTTCTGATTTTACCGTTGAGATCTGAAGCGTCCCGGCTTTGGATTTCGCAAGATTTGCGATCACCCTAAAACTTAGTGCTATGTTACATCAACCCACTGCTTTTACTTATATGCCAGTAAATCTGCTTTCTTAAATGGTTATGGAAGGCTGCTCATCATCTATCATCACCTCTTTTTTGCTTCCCTTTGATCTAAATTCTCACAACAAAAGGGAAAGGACTGATAAAATAGAGATGATGGAGCATAGGAGTACCCATGTGAACACTATAGCAAGAGGGAGACCTGGAAAAGCTTTGGAAAGGCATCTGTTTAGCCTATGCTCACACTTTATAACCGTCCTTCCAGAAACACACAAATCTCCCAGAATCATAAACCAGGTTTCCCATTGACATCTCATGTATATTGCACTCAATCTTTGTTAATACAGAGTTCACTTTATGTGGCATTTTTGAAGCATGGTTTTTCCTGTAACTCCAACTGATGTATTGAACAAACAAATACTAAAGGTTTCTTGAAATGATGGCCAAAGAAAAGCCTTACTGTCAAAGTTTCAGACTCCCAGAGCAGAGACTCTGGAGTGGAAGCAAACTGAGTTCCTCCGATAGCTCCTAGCCTTTGGATAAAAGTTCCCGTGATGGAAAAAGTCTGTGTGTGCTGCATGGGGCTAGAATGTGTGGGTGGTGCCTCCACTCCTCAAACTCAGATTCTGCCTTTTACATTTGCATTAAAGGATAGACATGCACAAAATGCCGACTGTATAAGAGTCTTGCATTTTTTTGACGTGCTCAACTTATTAAAAGTCAGTTGTTTATCAACTTTGACTAACTTCCATCACAGCATTTCTCAGCAGTTAGTCCATCCACAATTAGACAAATGAAAACGATTGCGACATATTTATTTAAATGTTAAAAAACAAAACAAAATGGAGTGTAGGTCTTTGCTTGGTGTATTACTGTTTTAGAATTCATTGTTATATTTATATGTATATATTATCAGTAATATGCATGATAAAATACCTGATTTGCAGGTGCCTCTTATATGAAGCCCGCGCTCTGGCATATCTTCGCACTAGCAGTTGTAAAGTGTCTGTTAGAACCTGGCCAAGGACATCCCTGGCCAGCTCCGCTGGAAGGACCGCCCACAGGTCGCTGCGAAGCCCGCACAGGAAGTAGAACCACATCTGCACTGAGAAGGAACACCTCTCGCCCTGTGGAAGAAAGTGATAGATTTGAGGGAGGGGGGATTGTAGATGAAGACATGTTATCATATGGAAACTGACAGTGAAGTAAAAACAGAGAGAGGAGTTAAAAAAGGGAAAAAAGAGAGAGTGAGAGAGAAACCCTGAAGGAGAAGAAAGAGAGGCAGAGACGCAGGCAGGTCTGTCAACACCAGGATGTCTCAGTGGCCATGCCACCTGCACTCTGCACCTGGGTTTCTTTTCCCACTGGGATTTTAGACTGCTTTAAAGTCCTGGACTGGCAAACACATCACAACCAGCACACACTTCCACATCCACTCTCACACATAAAAAGAGTGAAAGAAGGAAGAGCAAAAATCAAGAATGTTTCACAAGAAAGTGAGAAGAGGGGGGAAAATGGGACAGATTAAAAATAATTACTATCCTGGCATCTTGCAGCTCTCTTGTAAAATATATAGGAGGATGCATTCTTTCCTTCACCTGTACACCAGAGTTACTATAGTTGTATATCATTTCTAACTAGTTTTGCTTTTTGTCTCATTTTGACTTAAAAAAAATCAGTTTAGTTTCAGTTTAGTTTTAATTATTTTCAATTTTTCGTTTTAGTGTTTTTAATTATTTTTTATCTTTTTTATTGTATAGAGGCCAGAGAGATATCAAAGGCAAGATTTGTGAAAGAAAAAAAACTACAATAAAAACAGATAACTTTTTGAAAGCAGCTGGCTCACGGTGTTGTAGACATCCAGAGTCTTAATAGATGTAATAAAAATGTTGTTTTTTTTAACCAAACTTACAAATACTTGAAGCTTCTCTACATTTTTATCTTATTTTAATTGGTTTTCAAGGTTTATTAAATAATTCCAATTAGTTTTAATTTTTTTCTAAATTTTTGGTTTAGTTTTCATTAACCATTTTAACTTTGCTATAAACATCCTAAATCTTCAAATTTATCCTATTATAAGGTCATTTTGCACAACGCATACACATTAACACTACCAAACTCTTCAATCCATTTTCTCCCACTTCACCCAATCTCTTGTTTACTTCCCTTCTTCTTCCTTCTTTTCCCCTGTATGTATTGGTCACAAACAGGAAATAAGTCCAAGCTTTATGTCCTGAACGGAGTTGCCATCTTCTGCCTATAGACTCACTCAAGGTTACACAGACAGGAGCTGGATCCAAATCAAAAATATAAAACATCAAAAATATAGGTACATACATAGACATACCAAATGACACTTACATCCTGAGATGCTGCTGTACACCTACACATACATTTACTGGTACGGATGCACAAAGTGATGGCTGAACAAAAGCACACACCTGCACACAGCAGGCCTGTCTGACACCAGTGACCCAGGGAGGGAGGGAGGAACAAAGGGAAAAAAAGTCAAAAGCAAAAAGAGAGAGGGGAGGTTTAGATTTGTTTAAGGGCATAAAGGTAGGGGAGTTCCAGGGGCCCTCTGCTGTTTCCAGACAGTCCCAGTGTAGACTGCAGACTTCAGACAACTGAATCCCTGGAGCCCCCAGGGCAGCATGGAAGCCACAGATGTTCTCAGGGAGCTCAGAGTAGAAGACTGAGTTAGAAGTGGGAGAGTGGGAGGTAAAGGTGTATTGTGGGAATGAAAAGAAGAAACAAGAAAGCTCTAGGGTGTAATTCCTAGAGTTCCTCAAAATCTATCCAACAAGCCTCCTAAGACACTGGCATTGAAATTTTTGCAATAAAAGAAATCAAATCAACACACAACAACACTAGAGCTGTTTTACACTTCAATAAAACTCACAGAAGTGTGTCACAACACATTTGTTTTGTTTAGTTGTTTGTTTTTAATCATATAGCGATTTTACCTCATAGAAAGGTTTAGGGTCAGCCCAGTGGTGGCTCTCTGCATCCTGAAGAATGCATGTATAACAAGCCTGGATACAGTAGCTGGTCAACTGCTCTCTCATGGCCTCGACTGTATCTTTGTATTTCTGCACAGGTAGTGGGGTCAGGGTTCTAGGCACAGATGAAGAAACATCTTTAAAGGTAATGTTAGAAAACACATAATATAATACACACAGCATATTAAATGAAAAAAAACAAAAAAACAAAACAAAACAGGTTTACTAGGGTAAACAAGTTCAACAGTGCAGAATCCTGTAATGCATATGGATAATTAAGAGCTGTCTTTTATGTACTGGGAGCTATCAATGGCACGGGTGAAATGATTAGATGAAAGAATAGATGATTTATTATAAAAGTTCAGTGTGACATTTCATACCCTTTAAATCCACCTGCCTTTATACTTTCCAGAGAGGGGACTTAAAACCAGGAGGGAGTTAATGGTGTAAAGAGAGGAAGGCGGTTTATGACCAAATGGGGTACCATGCAAGTGCAGGTGGAGTGCAGGGGTAAAGGGCCAAGGGAGGGAAAACAGGAGCACAAACAGCACCAAGGATGTTTTTAAAGGAGATCTGTGGAGAGCAGTTTAAGGGGGTGATAAGGGGCATGAAAATGTTGAAGAAAATGGATGGAAAAACTTAGCAGGTGCAGATACTGTGGGTGTTGTTACCCTCTGTCGTTATCTCTGGTAACCCCCTGTTCATCTAGAATTTCTTTGACTTTCAAGAATCATTTTAAATTTCCTAGTTTCTAAATTTGGAAGAAATCTTCTTCATCCACTGCTTCAGTTGATTAACATACTAAATATTTATCTTTTATTTCAAATTAGGGTAAAAAAAAAAAAGAAAATGTATTTTACATAAGGTAGCTGGAGCAAGTAGTGCTATGTGATTTTTGTTTCTGGTGCAAATTCTTGTAATATAGATCTGCAAAGCTGCCTGTCAGCTGCTAATGGTTACTGCTGATACTTTAAGAGATGCTGCTTGCAACTAGGCAAGACAGGCAACTGCTAGGTAAGGCAGGCCCCAGACCGGTGGGAGGCCCCTCAGGGCTGACAGACAGTTAACTACAACGATAGCAATGTTCAAAGTTGGGAATGGCAGTATAGGAGAAACCTGACCTCTCTAAAGGGACCCCCACCTAACTCCACTCCTGTTGCAAGTGGCATGCACGATTCTGTTTGAACAAATGTAATCACAAGGAAAATGAAGAAGAGCTATTACGATCAATGATATGATTTTATACTTCTAAGAGTAGAAAACAGAAAGAAGAAAAAGGAGAAAGAAAAGAAAAAACAAGGCAGTGGTAAGTGGAGCAGATAGTCATCAAATACAATGCTAAAGAGCTAAATGCAGATTATTTCTTTGTTTACTTTGTTTGAATATTGGTTTATTTAGCTAGCAGAGCGGGGCAGATTGCGCATGGCCAGGGGTCAGGATTGTCTTATTAGCATAGCAACCAGATATTAGAATCTAGTAGTTACAGAATAGATACTTTATCACCATTCAGCTTTGCTTTAGACATTGTTATTGAAATAAACATGGTCTCTGCCACTTTTCTTTGTTAAACGTTGTCTCCACCTGAGCTATGGATGATAAGTTATGAAATTTAGAGCCAAGTGTACTCTAAATTACTACATTATATCAGTGTAATTATTGTGCTATACACTGAGGGAAATTATTATTTAATCCCCTGCTGAATTTGTAACTTTGCTCGATTACAAAGGAATGAACAGTGTGTAATTGTTACGCTAGTTTCATTTTAATGGAGAAAGACAAGAATATCAACCAAAAATCCAGAAAAAAATGCATTCCTTAAAAGTTATAAACTGATTTAGAGAAGGCTTGGGAGAAAAACCAAATTGAAGCTCTTTTGCATCAACTCAACCTGCCATGTTTGGAAGAAAAGAAATGCTGAGCATGACCCAAAGAACACCATCCCCACAGTTAAGGAGAGATGTGGAAACATTACTATTTGGGGCTGTTTTTCCTGCTAATGGTACAGGACGACTTCACCGCATTGAGAGGCCAATGGACAGGGCCATGTACCATTAAATCTCACACAAGCACCTCAGCCCGAATACTTAAGATGGGTCATGCAGGTGATATTTATTTCCCTCGGTAGATCAGTCTATAGCACAATAATTACACCAATATAATTGAATGTATGTGCAGTGTGGTGTGTGCATTTTGTTGTAGTTTCCAAATCTGTTATGTAGGTTTAATGGTTTTCTGAAAATGAAAAAGGCATATTTTCATTATGTAAAAACTTGAGTAGACAGTCAAGGCTATCAAATGTAATGTGTACGTCCAAGAACAACATTCAAAAGTTGAATTTGAGTAATGCTAATTCTGTAACATGAAAGCTATGAAAATTGCATTATTAATGTGTTAGTGTATAAATATACTTCCTTTAATATAATGGTGATGAACACTTGGTTGGGTGGGCCTAGGGCCCATAGGTTTCTAGAATCAACACTGGATATTTTGAGAGTCGTTTTAGAATTACTTTGCCACAGTAAAGCATTGCCTGTGTCTATAAGTGAAGTTTCCGTTTGTTTAGTTTTTAAGCAATCCACTAAGGAATCACCAAAGATAACTGTGACAAGTTTAGGATCAAATCAGAAGTAAAATATAATCACATTCTCCCCATGTGTTCCTGAGTTATGCAGTTGAATAATGACTAGTAAAGTCTTTTTGTGGAACATTACGGTGCCACAGTTAAGCTGACATTTGACCTTTTAAATGCAAAAGGCCATCATTTCATCAGTTTATCCTGTTAGACCAATGTGTGAAATTTCATGTGAAAGTCATAATTAGCATGTTTTGTGAGTTTACAGTGACCTTGACTCTTGACCTTTGACCAAAATATTCTAATGAGTTCAGCCTTGAGTCCAAGTGAGTGTTTGTGCCAGATATTGTCAAATTTCCTAAAGGTCTAGAAATCATAAAAATGGTACAGATTTGAAGTTGCAAGCGACCTTTGACCAACAAACTCTTATCAGCTCTTCCTTTAGCCCAAGTAATTGTCTGTGCCAAATTAAAATAAAAGCCCTCAAAGCATTCCACAGATATAGCATTCATGAGAACAGGAATTAAATGGAAACCAGGAGACATAATGTCACTGGCCGTGGCAGTCACCAGGTCTAAAAAAGTTGGGAAAAAGACAAAGCATGGGAGCAAGGCAAATAAATAATTCAGCTGCGTGAAGTTTAAACAAAATAACTGTAAATGTCCATAAACATCTGGAAACACACTACTTACATTTTAGCTGCAGCAGTACTGGAATCCTTCAGCCTGGCACTGTAGTGCTCTAGTCGCTGGTGCACATAAATGCAAGTGGCCAGTAGAGCATGCAAGTTCTTCAGGGGAGCAGAGGATGGTACCTCCAGGGCCCTCTCCTGCAAACGACCCAACATGGCAAATGCTGCTCTGCCACATGACTCTATAAAGCTTGATCGCACCTGCAGAAGAGAGCTCTCGTTGCAGGCTGCTGCCAGTGGTAGTAAGGCATCCATTTCAGACATGACTGCTCCGCAAAACTGAGGGGGGAGAGAGATCGCAAACATGAGGCAAGATGATTTCAGTAACAGAGGGAAAATCTGTCAGTAAGAGGGAACAAAAAAAAAAAAAAAACAGTAAAAAGAGACCTCATTAAATGTAAATAATGGAACATTTGTGAGAAGTGATCAGAATGACAAGGATTCAAGACTGAGCTGAGTATTACACAGGCATTTATCTTGTGTTTGCCTACTACTGAAAACAGTGACAAGTGCAAACGATGAATACAAATATCTGAGGACATGCACTCGGCATCAACTTTGCTGTTAAAAATTCACAGCATTAGGTCGAACAAAAAAACATCAGTCATATTTTATAACATTGTTAATCACCGTAGTCACAATCTAATACAAATTTTACAACACACTGGAGGAGGTGGAAGTCAGACAGGAAAGACGCACCACAGCATTTCAATCAGGTTGAGTTCTGATCTTTCATTGGGGCCATTGCAACACACTGATAGTTTCTTTTTCTGTTGGAGATTTGCGGCTGGGCTTAGGATCATTGTCCTGATGCATGACCCAAATTCGGCCAAGCTTTATTGGTTGGACAGATGGCCTCACATTTGACTCTAGAAAATTTTGAGTTGACCATGAAGTCCTATGTATACCAATGATTACATTGTGTCCAGGTCCTGTGGCTGCAAAACAAGCCCAAGGTATTACACCTCCACCATTATGTATGACACATGGTACAAGAAGTTTGTGCTCATATTCTGTACATAGTCTATACTAAATGTGGTACTGTGCATTATGGTCAATCATCTTGGTCTTGTCTATCATTGTTCCAGGAGTGCTGAGGTTTGTTCAAATGCAACTTTGCATTTGACTTAAGATGTGGCGCCACTTCTTTTCAGAGAAAAGATTCTTTCTCCCGGTAGCGCTTCCAAACAAGAAAAACTCAGTTTTCTTCTTAGTGTACTTTCTTGAACTTTAACATTTAACATGAGATGTAGCTCTTGGGATTTTTTTGCAGCTTCTCTGAGCATTGCACAGTCTGACCTTGGGGTGAATTTGCTGGGAGTTCCACACCTGGAAAGATCCTGGCAACTGTCTTGAATGTTTTCCACTTGTGAATAGTTTTTCTCGCTGCAGAATGATTGGCTTCAAATTGTTTGGAAATGACCTTATAACCCTTCCCAGATTGATGGGCAGAAAGGACTGCTTCTCTAAGATCATTGTCGATATCGTTCCTTCTTGGCATTGTACGAATCAAACCAGCAAAACTTCTGCTTTTATGCTGTTGATAAATTAATCAAATGTCAATTTTTTACATTACTGTAAAAACTTCTTACACAGCTGTATTTGTGAATCCAAATGTATAGACCTAAAATATGCATATGCTTGAGTTATGAGTGGATCAGTAAAAGCCTTAAAACATAGCACAAGGCCCATATCTGCTGGATCTATTTATCTAGGTCACACTGAAGAAAGAAAATAACACTCAGAAGACTGTTGCAGTTTAATCAATCAGTCAGTCATAGTGTGAATCACCTGCTTCTACAGTCACGGGATTACTTGACTAGCTGTCGGAGAGGACTGAGAAGTTCAGCATTTCTATTTCTGTTACAGCTAACAGTGTGTCTGCAGCTGACAATCTAACAATCTCTTCAAACAATTTTCTCGATAAAAGCTTTCAGTGGGGCCGGCAAACAATGACCGCTTGGACAATTAAGTCAATACAGGACTGAATGTTGTCATTAGGAGCTTATCTTTGATGGGAGAAAAAAGGAGCATAATGGAAAGATCCTGAAGAAGCATACAAATACAGTATTCGCACACATATAAACACTCACACACTGAAGCCAGTTGAAGTCAGTCTGAAACCTTAACTAGCTAAGATCAAAGCATGTGATCCCACCAGGACTATTGCAGCAAGGTGAAAGAGATTTTATAAAGTGCTAGCGAGCCCTGTTTATGTGTGTGCAGAATGTGGAGTAGACAGACAAGTGAAGAAATGAACACGCAGGTGAGGGCTTCGCTAAAGTCTGAATACAGAAAAGGCACTTCTGCTGCTATAATAGAAAGCTGGCATGAAGGTTAGAAGGGTCTAGTAAAACAAGGAGAGTTCAATCCCAGGTTCTGACAGGAGGGTGAGTTACAGCTGTTGAAAGCAGGCTGTTTGTAATTCATCTATCTGCCAATAATAAAAGTACATCATCAAGTACTGTGATGGATGAACAGTATCATTGCAACCTGCATATTTATGGTAATATAGACAGAGGAAAGTGGGTTCGGATAAAAAAGCGAGGACTGAGGTATGAACAAATGAATATAAATGTGAGAAATATTGATCTATCATAATATCTTTCTACCGGCAATTTTCAAGGTTTTGTCTTGTAAAAAGTAAATTTGCTCTTCTCAGACACTAGAGCATGTTCAAGCATATTCGAGCAAACACATAGAGTATGTGTGTATAAACACATATACCACCCCTCCCACACACACACACACACATACACATATATGTATTTGTCTTGAATATCTTTTTAGCTCAGTGTTATTGAATTCAAATGCATGCATGTATAACCTTTGGGCTGAAAGACTCTCATCTTTGAAACGTTGACCTACACATAACTACGCTGTACAGGTCCTGAGTACAGACAAATTCTGACACTCGTTAGCAGTGAGAGCCACAAATACTGTCAGTGTAAAAGGGTTAGGGGAGGAGAGAGTGGGAGGAGGGAAGAAAGGTGAGGCAGTAATGATAAGAGTCTCAATAGTGCTCAGTGTAGAGGAGAGTGGTGGGTAGTTGAGAGGAAGATGAATGTGAGTTGGGGAAAGTTTCAGGTAGAACTCCCTGAAAAGTTGTTCGGAAAAATTTAAAACTGCAGAGAAAATGAAGAAAAGCGAAAGTGAAAAAAAAGAGGAAAAAAACAGCATAGTGACAGTGTGTATGCGGCTGGCCACACTGGAGATCCTTTTGTAGAGAGTTAAATTCTAAACCTTGTCTCACATTAGACACCAGCCTTACCTTTGGAGAAAAGTCAATCTCTGGTTTCTGCTTCACCTCTCCCTGCCATTTCTCAGGCCCTCTCTCACCCCTTCTGCTTATCCTGCTTTATTCTGTTCACTAACCAAGCCTCTTCATAATACATCCCTAGATCATTAGTGCACCATATACCCTCCACTTTCCACTTTCAACACCTTTCTCTACATCCCATCTAACCTACATAGTGGTTAAATGGTTTTTTTTGTTTGTTTATTTTTTGTCTTTAGAGAACTCTGGTAATACTGATGACTTTTTCCGAGGAAACTTTTCAAGGTGTCATGCCCAAATCATTCGGGCCCTCTTTTGCACAGAGACCTTTCTGCTAGGGTAACAAAAAACATTATTCTCCCTGGGCCTAGGTATTGTTTGGAGACTTGCATTGTTCTGGGTGAAGAGGACAGTGAGTCCACTGTGTATGGGAAAAGGAACTAGCACACAAGACTGCACGACAATGAGGGCCTTGTACAGATATTGCTCATAGAATAAACCTACGCATTAGACTCATGTGTGTCTTCCTTTTTTGCACGTTTGACAACAGCTGAGTTTTACACATTTAGTACACAAAATAATTGACTGAAAGAGAGAGAATAAGGTTCTGAATTAGTGCTATTTGGTACTGAATGATAGAAAGGACTTGATATAAGGAAAGGTTAATAAGAGGAATCTATCTCTATAATGAGAGCAATGGGGGTATTTAACAATAGGAGAATTCAGAAGTTAAATTCCAGCCTGTCTGCACCTTTATTTTCTTTTTTAAATCATTCTTAAAGACAACAGGAGTAACCACAGGAGAAATTCTACTTTTGCTTGATTAAGGCCCTGCACTGTATTAGTGGGCTAATTTGATCTACAGTAAAACCAAACATTCCTCCAGCACGGCTTGTGTGACAAGAATCATTGGATAACTACATACTAATAACTAGAGCTACTTAAGGACTGCCCTGAAGCAAATGTACTTAAATCAAATTACAATTAAACATCGGTTTACTCGACACTATGTGCAAGAGTACCTTGGCTATCATTCTGGGAGTCTCTGCCTCTGAGTAGGAGGAGAATGTGTCTTGTCTGAGATGTGTGTTGCTGGCAGTGGTGAAGGTGGGTCTAGTAATCAGGCTCAGGGAGACAGAGAGATGTCCAGAAGAATGCAGTTCGTCTTCTTGTTGTAGATTCTTAGCACAGACATTATCCAGCACCACCTTTACGCAATGCTCCATGTGAGGGACTAGTCCCTTGAATGCTGACCTCCAGTTGAACTCCAGAACCTTTGCCTGGCAAACAGGAAATGAGCCAACAGCCAATTAATGTCTGAATGGTGAAGGGAATACTTTACCTGTTCATTTCACTGCTATAAAACACTGCTTGTTTGCAATCCTAAAAAAAAGTTAATATGCCCGCATGATATGAAATAGTTGTAATGATAAAGAAACATGTAAATGTCGTACCTTTGTTGTTTCTGTGGTGGATTTCTTGCTCTCAGTTGTGTTGTCTGAATCCTTTTTGCTTTTTTTCAAGATGCCTAAAAGCACGATAACGTTTTTGATCAATTTAAAGACATTTATTTTACAGTGTGACTAGGAAACAGCTCAGTCAAACTTACAAGTTATCAACAATGACAATGAAACTTCAGAAAAATCCTGGTTTGAAAATGAATCGCGATAATCTGTAATATCTTTCAAGTCTATGGATTATTTAGAATGACTACGTCTATATTAAGTATACTGTTATTTCCCTATTGGCCAACATGAGAAGTATAAATGCACATGCCTCAAATGGAGTAGAAAAAAATTGCCACTGGCATTTGCTTTAAAAGTCTAAATTTGAGGTTTAAATTTGATTTGAACCCAGATAGTATGAGCCTTAAATGGGGTAATTCCATGAAGGGAGCCTGTGTGGAAAGAAGGGGGAGTGTAGGAGGGGCTGACATGAAGACAAGCGTACAGGATGTTGGGTTAGGGTTGCAATTAAAAAGCCTGAACATCAAGGCCACAGTTTCCTAATCAGAAGGCGAAGAGTAAGACCCCAGGCGAGGCAATTTAGCTGAACAAGACCGCATGCAATGGAAGAAGAAGGAAGCAGCAAGCGCATCACTTTTTGACCTTTAAGCCCATCTGATGAATTTCTGGTAATTAAGCTGTTTGATTGCCTGGAATTAATGATTTGGATAACTGCCCTTTAAAGGCTGTTTACCTCCCTGTAAATTGAGCCTTTCTGCAAGTCTTGTTTTTGTAAATGTAACCTTTATGGAAATTACTCCATGCACCAAAAGCTTTCATTTAACATTTCCGCAGCAGCAGTTCAAAGGGGAGAGAGGAAAGGGATACTAAAGGCTTATATAACACCCCAGATAATTCCCAACTAAAATAACACATTTCTTCAGACACAACTCGAGACTTTTGGAAAGAACAAGTAAGTAACAGTGTGTGTGTGTGTGTGTGTGTGTGTGTGTGTGTGTGTGTGTGTGTGTGTGTGTTTATTTCAATTTTCTGTGAATTCTATGAATTTAAAAGGAATTATGTTATTCTTGTTTGACCACTGATTTAAAGAGAGGATTTTATTTTTAGATACATAATCTTGTACACTCACCAGACACTTACACTTAATTAGGTACACCTTGCTAGTACCAGATGCCTAACCCTTCTTTTGCCTTAATTGTGGCTTAATTCTACGTTGCACAGATTTCACAGTGTGCTGGAAACATTCCTCCTCTTTCGGTCCACATTGACTGACAACATCAAATGGCTGTTGCAGGCTTCTTGGCTGAAAATTCATGATACAAATCTCCTATTCCACGATATCCCACAGGTGACTGTGGAGGCCATTTGACCATAGTCAACTCATTATTGTATTCAAGAAAAATGTTTGAGATTAATTGAGCTTTGTCAAAACATCACTTGGTGCATTATTCTTCTGGAAGTAGCGGTCAGAAGATAAATGGATGGACATGGTCAGCAACAATACTCAGGTAGGCTGTTTAGATAGTATAAACAGCAGTTTCTGAAGTACTTGGACCATCCTGCCTGGCTCCAACAACCATTCCAAGTCACTTAAATCGCCTTTTTTCCACCATTCTGGAGCTCATTATGAATTTCAGGAGGTCACATGCCTTATATGCACTGCTGTCTAGTGATTGGCTGATATTTGTTTTAACAAGAACACACAAGACCAATAATAATTTTCAAAGATAAAAAACAACAAATCAACAAAAACTTACCAAGCGTCTTAGTCAAAGTATATGAAGAGTTTATTGAAAATGGAAATGGATTGGCATTTATATATCAGTTCTGTTGTATCAAAGCACTTTATATTGCATGATATTAGGTTTGATGATGGTGAAGGAGACACTGTCTAAAAAGTCCGATCAAAATCCCCCATACTGTAGGTGTTCAGTCATTCTTACATCATGCTTTAATACTTAGTAAGCCCCTGACTGAAACCTCATGCCCTATGAATTGGAGCACTGTTATCTTGGGAGAGGCCAACTGTGATCATTGTTTTGATTTGCTGTGACCCTCCATACTGTGGAGACATGTAGACATAAACCGTTCTAGCAAAATGTTGCCCTTGGCATGAAAGAGCCACCAAATCTCCTCACAGTTCAGGTCAAGAGTTCTTTATTTTTATACTTTTGTCTGTCATTTATAGATAGATACATGTGTGCATTTTTGAGTAACTGATTACCTTTTATAGGAGGAGTGTCTCCTGTACAGTCAATGAAGATCGTGTTAGTGACCAGCTCCTTCACATCGCTCTCAAATCCCAGCAGGGTGCAAGCCAGCTGGGTTAACGCCCTCAACTGGTGGGAGGTCAAACTAAAGCTCCGACTTTTCGTGGGAAGCTCCAGTGGTGCTGTCAAGGGGGGAAAAGAGAAGAGATCAAATAAACAGTGTGCATGCTTAGGAATGCATGACTAGCAAAGAGATGCACTACAGTTTACAGTTCAGTAAAGGAATAAACATTTTCATGAAAATGGGTTTTCAACCCAACCTCCCCGCCTACATGCACTCATCGGAAAACACCACCCTCCACAAGTCTTGCCTCGCACAACACCTCTTATAAATATCGACCCATTCATGTTTTCCCAAAACACGGCACAAACAAAGAGACAGCGAAAAAAATATGCAAAACTTTGCTCCCAGAGAAGTCACACATGCACATCCCTCTCTCTCAGCACAAAACTTTTCTCCCCATAACCCGCCGATGACCCCCTTGGCAAATATGGATTTCCCATTTTGGAGGCTGCCAAAGCCATCACCCAGGGGATGTTCCGCATTAAGCTGGAGAATGGGCGGCTAGGAGATGCGTTGCCATACTCCCAGACACATGCACAAATACTTTTGTGTGTCCGCTTAAATGAGCTCCTCCACTGCAAAGGCATTTGGGAATGGAAGAGCTCGGTATTAGCCTTGACTCTGAAAGCTCGGAGATGATTGAGCGTTGAGACGGGAAGAAGAGGGGGGTCCTTTTCCAATAATTGTAACATTATTGCCTCTGAATCCTAATGAAATTTTGCCATATTGTTAAACAAAATCTGACAATATGAAAACACATTGTCCCCAAGGATGCCTGGTTTAATCATGCATGAGGTTTGACTCAGTGTGCTGTGTGTGGGCACTTGTGTATGTTTATATGAGTGTTAATAAATGAGAGTCGATGAGTTTTTGTGTGTTTTCGTATCTGTTGGGTGTGCGCACACTTGTTTACGAGCATGTAACGCAGGCCATTATGAATAACTTGATTTGCAGGAGGTGCTCGAATGCACATTTGCACATGTCAGTCGTGCAAGACAATTGTCACACACCAACCGGATTTCTATGGCCACCATGGAATAAAAATTCTGACCTCAAGTTTTTTTGTTTTTCCAAGTCTACATCTATACATATATTTATGTGCGTGCGTGTGTGTGTGTGCGCGCGGCTGTGTGAAATCACAAGTGAACAGATGTGTAATTTGGTGTGTTTGCTTACGTTCATGTATATGTGTGAGCGCGTGCATGTGTGTGTAATTAAGCTGCATGGGTCTGCAGCTTAGCAGCTCCTCTGTAATGGGGTCCAGTGGGAGTCTGTGCTAGAGAGACTACATCATGCTGCATGTGTACACGCGTGACCTGGCTGACACCCATGTGCCTGTCTCGTTCTCCAGCTTGCACATTCACGCACGCACCACCAATCTTGTCTATTTCTGAAGTCACCAGCAAATCAAGAGCTAAAGCTGTCAACAACTCAAGAGTAAACAATCAACCGGACAAGCCAGGAAATGTTGTTGATATAACCACACAGTTACTGCACCGGATTATCTAAAAAGTAGGGATGCATTAAGTTATCAGCCAAACATCGGCTGTGGCTGATAGTCACATTGCCATTAGCGTGTCTTCTTAATTATTGAATATCCATATCTGTGCATTATCCGTGTGTCTGTCTGTCTGAATACTCTCAAAACTGTATCCATTTTTAAAGGGTTTATTTTGTGGTACATAAATCTACGATCCATGTATGAATTTATGCTCGGCATGAAATAGCTATATACTATCTATACTATTTATCTATATCTATACTGAGTTCTCTGTTTTGCTTGCACAAAAACAGGGATCAACAACCTCAAAAACAAAATAAATAGAATCGATAGTATAATTAAGAGTAACAGTAACACTGGTTAATTTGGCCAATTCAATTCCCAGTCGGTGCATCTCTACTAAAAAGCTGCCACTATATCCCCACCCTGTTGCCCCATTTTAACCTTCTCTGTGGCATACAGCAACCATTAACCCCCACCTCAGTCTAAGTATCACCTTTTCCAGAGCTTCTTTCTCCTCTTTACCATTCATTCTGTTCATTCCCTCAACCTGTGACCCTTTGACAGCTCCACTTGCTCACTAAGTCACACCCTAAATAGTCGCACGCATGACCTTGATGTTCAGCAATGCTGTGCCTCAGCCTTTCATTGGGGTCTGCAGCGCAGCTTATATAGGTATTTATAGTCGTCTCCCTAGCCAAATAGCCCTATAGCCATAGCAGTCTAGTACATAGCCATCTAAACCTCATTATACCTTTGTCACAACAGTGAGGCCAAATGAAGCCTCCCATAGCCACTTGATGGAGAGGGTGTGCTTAAAAGCACCCAGGTGTGTCATATAGCATAGTACATGGCATGTCTTATAGAGCAGAATGAGGAAGGGCACTAGCAGCCAGAAGAGTTCAACCAAAGGTCAATGTAGTGAGAATCAATAAAGGAGGAGCCAGTGGTGAAAGCAGGGCAAAAATGATATGTTTATACAGTATAACAGCTCCTTCCATATAACATTATGGACGGAGCTTATGAGTGAGGATGCTCCTATAAACAAAAAGACAAATGTTAAGCCATATTCTGTGATAACCATTAAAGCAGTTGGCATCTTATCAAAAAGCCCTCAAGGCAAGTAGCGCGTTATTCATCTTTATGTTTCATGCGAAAACAGTGCCATTGTTGAAAAAATGTCCAGGAAAAATCAAACACCGCAGGTCTACAGTGGCCAGTTTTTAGTTTGTATCTTTTAATAATGACAACAATGTAACACAAAAGTGGGAGGAAAAAAAAAAAACAGAGCAGGTATTTTTGGCAAGCCATCATTCTTCTACTTTTCTCTGTGGGTTCCACCATCTCCACAGTCCTCTCTCTCACATACGCACACACGTGTGCACACAAACACTGCTCATGACTGGCAGAGAACAGAGAGAGAAGGGAGAGAGGAGGAGATCTAGGGGAAGGAAAAGGGGTGGTGGTTAGGGATGAAAACATGGGGAAGAGAGGGAGGGAAAGAGAGGGAGGGGCGGGATAAGGGAATTCCCTTAGCAGTTGTTATTGATTCCGGTGTTTACGGGCGAATAGTTTAGTGCCGTTTACAAAACAGAACAGATGCAGCCAGTGAGCAAAAAGGTAAACAATTGCTGTGTGGCGGGCTGCCAAATCCCCAGTCTGATGTATTAAACTCACGGTGAAGAGCATTTCCCCTTTGGCTGCACTTATTGCCACTTCATTTCCTCTTTGCTCACATACACATTCTCTCCTTCTTGTCATCTCGCGCCTTCTCTGCATCTTTCTCTTTCTCTCTCTCATTCCCTCGTTTATCTGAGGGAAAAGAAGAAAAAAAAAGGATGAGGGTGTAGGTGGCTTTTTTGCCGCCTGGCTATTTTCTGTCCTTCTCTAACCCAGGAGGCCCAGTTCTTCCTAACAGAGCCATTAGCAGGGGGAATTGCATGTGTCTGACATGGCCGAAAACCAATTATTAGACACTTTCTACCAAATGATGCCCAAGTCTTTGGGGAATGGGCAATCATGCAATAATTTAGCCACTGATTTAATTTCTCTCCAGCACAGCATTCCCTTCCTTTTTCATCCTCCTGTCCCTCTATTCCTCTTCTTTCTTTTGCTCTGTCTCTCTGTAGTAAATCCGACCGTCTGAGGGTGGTCTGCCTATGCGATGCCACGCTGGACTATAGGCTCTTATCATGTCATTGCAATATGTGAAGGCAACTTTTCCATGTTTGTGCAGATGCCTGTGTCCTACAATACCCTCTACAGGTGATGTAAACATGTGGTTTCATTAAATCTCACCAGATAAGGAAAAAGTAATTTTAGAAGACAAGGCAATTTTAGTACATCTTACATATTGAAAAATCAAAGTGCTTTACATAGTTCATAAAATGAATAATACTAAATTAGACAGATGTCCTCTTGTTCAATGAGGCTTTTTTTTTAATTTGTTTTTATTAATATCCTGAAAGTCACCTAAATAAAAACAGGGATATAATTCTAGAGCCTTGTTTACGTGAATCCTCTAACTCTAATTTTGAAGGACAGGTATTTTAACCGCTGTTATCAGAACAGATCAACATTTCACTCCACATTCAATGCATTCAAAGGCAATGAATTAAGCAAAACGCAAACATTTTCTTTTGTTCCATGAAAATCATGAGTCAAATGATGACTCATGATTTGTTTTTGTAGCACTGTTCTTTGTAGCAACAAAATCCTTTATATACCTGTATTGACCTTTGTGGTAACCCGTTAACATTTCCCAGTTTACAGTTCCTGAACACACAGTTAACACATATTGTACTTCTAAATGCAGAACAAACAGTACAAGTAAAGCACTGACTACACCTGACTTGGCACACTCCCTTGTTAGTTTTTTCCTGCAGTGGTCATAGGTGTATAGCTGCATGAGTCTGTTAGTGCTCCACTTCACTGTTAACATGGAGCTATTGCCATGCTATACTTTCTCTTCCAGCTTGTGTTTTCTGTGTACCCGTGCCTCCTAGTGTGCTCATCTCACAGGGTGTCAAGCAGGGTCATATGGGTGCCTTGGGGTACGTCTGTGCACCTTTCAGTGTGTATTTGGGTAGAAGGAGAGTATGAAGTCACTGTGGACCGGCTGCTAGGCCCTGTGACAGCTGGGGTCCTCTTCGTCAGTTGCGGCCCACTGCTCACCCAGACAGCCTTATTATGGGAGGCCTCCTGCCGTGATTTACCAATATATACTCTGACACAAGCACGAACATGAACACACACACACACACTGTGATCTCTTGTGGCCCTTTCCATGGGTGCTGTCCAACCAGGGCACAGCAGGGGCCACCGAGCACTTCACATAAAGAGAAAGTAGCAATGTTTGATATCTCAATTAAGTTGCTCTGCAAGGAAGAATGTGTAGTTGTGACGATGGAGGTGGTGTTTTTTGTGGTTACAAAGACGCAAACTTTTTCTTTCGATTTGAATGTATTTTTGTGTCCTTTTCCTGCGTCTTATTTTGTTTCTGGCTCTCTTTGTGATGAGCACTGCAGTGACAGGGAGATAGAGGTTAAGATTTCTCTGGCTCCCTCTGCATACTTGAACCGAGAGGGCTGGATGAAGAACACGAAAGAATGTATTGTCCTGATGGGAGCATTTCATTAAATCCCACTTGTTTAGTGCCCTTGTTCGCATCATTGTTTTCAAGCCCTCAGCGAATCACACTGACTCTTCATCACGAAGCGCTGGCTGCTCTCAATAAGCAAGCCATTTTTGTCTGTGCTTCCTCAATAGAAGGTGCCAGGAAAATGTTCATATCCTTGAGCTGTTCAAGAGTGATACACAAAAGCCATTGTGGCCACTCTGAGGAAATGGGGAAAAAAAATAATAAATGGCACGCATATGACACATTCTCAAGGGCCATGAAACATATTCTTTTCTGCCATTTCACTGGAGCCATGATTTAGAGAAGATGAAGAAGATGACAGACACACACATAAACACAACCGCAGAGTAAAGACCCTGATCTTCTCATTAAGATTAGTAAACAACCACTTGCACTGTTTGGTAACTTCCTTAACCAAGGGCTTCTCATCATGTGCAAGGATAGTAAGAGAGCATTAAATTAAAAACAAAAACAAAAACACACAAAGCGACAAAAAAAAGAAAAAAAAAACAACAGCATCCATAAACTCCAAGCATCACACAAAGACATGTGCATACGTGTACTCAGTGACACACACAAACCCCTCTACCTAGCCCATAATTACATGGAGGCATGCGTGTGCACGTCCCAGGCTGACAGTGTATATAAACTCAGGCAGAGATATGATCTAGTGAGGAGCTGCTTTTATTAAATATTAACAAACGCCATTCCCGAGTAGCCTCAATCCCCACAAGCACCTCCAATGCCAGTCTTAGCCTCAGCCTAGCTATCTCGAGTCACTACAGAACCTCTCTCCCTGCTGAATAGGCTGCTGTGCTTTCTCTAAGAAAGAGTTCAAAGAGCCAGAAAGGGTGACGAGGGGGGAGTTGCAGTGATGGTGAATGTGCTTGCTATACATGTTCTAACTCAATCCTTTTTTATCTATAGGGAGCTGCCAACGTAGTCATATGGGGAAATTAGTGGAAGTGGAATTTAAATCAGTGTTATCGGAATGGGGTTGCAGAGTGTTTGAACAGAAATTCACAACCTCGACTTCACCCCTGTGGTCGATTGTTAGGGAAGAAAATTGTGAGTGCGCGTGCAGCGAAGTTAGAATGAATGCTTTTGATGTCCTACAAAAACATGGATCTCCTATGCATACATATGTAAATTACTGATGCCATATATGGAAATTTAATGATGCATTTTTAAAAAGGAGGTATTAAATGACTCTTGATAATGTTTTTTTAAAGTAGGCCTGAAATTAGTATGCTCACACACACACACACACACACATCAGAAACAACCCAGAAAGGTCACTGAAAACAGAGTTTGTACGAACACATGTTGACTTACAAAGTCACGCATACACCTTAAAATGAAAATCAACAGGTGTAAATATATTGCACAAAAACACTTTTGGTAACACTGCCAGTTTTTCAGTTGCAATTTTTAGCTAATACAGTGTGGCAACTGTATAACTGTAAATGTCTGTATTTGCAATCCAACTTATACTTTCGGAAATCATATCATTAAGGGCCCAGAAAAATGCTTTTAAAGTATCAAAACTGTAGATAATGGTTCCCAAATGTAAAAAATATTACTTGCCTTGTTTTGGCAAAATTACACACACACACACACACACACACACGCGCGCACACACACACGCGCACCACACCTAAACTTGGCCCACCCACTTCCCTACCGACTCAGTGAGGTGTGTTAGTAAGGTCTAAAGCCCGTATTGTTCCTGACCAACCAACCTGTCTCGCACTTGCCCCAGTCCCACTGTTCACCCCATTACACCTGGAAAACTAGGAGGAAAATGGGAGAAGAAAAAGGGTAAGAAAATGGACATGGAAGAGACGAAGTAAAGGAAAAGCAGTGAGGTGGAGGTGCTCAGACCCTTTAAATCTGTCTAGGTACAATGTCAAAGTCTGCCTTTGAGTCGGTGGGGTTAAAAGAGGAGGCAGATCTCGCTGTGAACGTTGTTAAATGGTTCAGTGGTTTGACAGTGGCTGATGCTACAGACAGCGCTACTCCCCTGGGAGTCCGCAGATTCTCCCAGGCATGGCTCTTATCAAAATATACCTACCGCCTGCCTCTTCTTCAGAAATAAACAATAACACAGCAGGGGAAGAGGGAAAGATCTAAGGAGTCATTGGATGCCTATGAAAATAGAATGCCTTTTTTTTTTTTTACTGCTGTCATAATTGTCTTGACAATTATGGGTGTAGCATACAGTATAGACAGTAAAGTGTGAAAGCAGATTATGTGTTAATGTTTAAGCCATGGGCATTTGGATAGAGGATATGTGGTTTCCTGAGCTTTTTTTTTTTTGTAGTGGGGGGACGACTTAAAAAATGAACAACAGGAAAATGTAATCCCAGTTGTAGCCCTCAAAGCTCTCTTGCAGCTGATAGTTGAACACACACACAAACGCATAAGTAAAGCCAGCACAGGCAAAACTGCTCCATTTTACCATCATTACACAGCACGGGTCCCTCGCTCCCTTTGGAGCCATGTTCTGCCTCCGGTGCTACATTTGACGGTTTGTTGAGCGGCACGTAGGTGTGTAGCCTCCACAGCGTTACGTGATCAAACAGCCCAACTGACGCATGGCCAATTATCCTGGCTCCCTCCTCTCATCTCACGTTTAAGGAGAGGGAAAGTAAAAACCAAAGAGGGAGATGGAAAGAGAGAGATGGGGGGGGAGCAAAGCTGGTGGTGTGTTTGTCGAAGAATCGCAGATGCAAAAGTACTTCTCCCCCTGTTCCACAGGGAAGCTGACATGTGCACCATTTTTTGTGAAAAGTAAACAATGGCTCGCACACTTGTTTTTATTGTGAATGTTTGCCATCAGCGAGCTGTAAATAGGCCAAGATGAGGAAAACAACGAGAACGCTGAAGGAGGGGAAAAGTATCAGAGGGTGACACAGGGAGCGAAGGTTTGCCCTTTTCTGGTCTTTGTGTATAATACTACTTCTTCGTCCAACAAAGTGACACATTTTATATTAGTGGCAAATATTAAAAGATACTTCTTGAGGTTTCTTTTCTCTCTAAAATACCATGGCATGTGTAAAAAGATCAAGAGAATGTTAAACTCTGCTCTTATTCTGCTCTTAACTTAACTGTCATCAAGCGCTTTGCAAATGTTACACTGCATATATTCTCTTAGGTTCAAAAGATTAAAGTGGTTAAACACACCTTGACCAAGCCTTAACTATTCCGAGATCAGGGCTTATTGCTGTCATAAATGCAGTATGAGTAAATAGTGTTTAAAAGTATATTTGTCCTGGAAGTAAACCTCTTTATCCTGTTGGCAGGCAGCAACGAACGCAAACACAGAAAACAGTGCAGTAAAAAGAAAGCATTTATAATGGGAACAGCAGTTATTGACAGCCACTTACAGAGGCCTTGGTTCTAGCTCAGATCACTACCACTGGAGAGCAAAGACGGAGAGGAGCAAGAGAGAGAATCACCTCTGCTGGGTTACAATGAGAAGCAGGTGGAAAGAAGGCAGATGCGAAAGAAACAGCAACGAGGCTAAATAAACTAAATGTACTCTGCTACCGACAGAAAGAGGACAAAGAATAAATGAATGTAAAAACATTTAGAAAAAAACGTATGCTTACCTACAGTTGCCCGGGATTTGACTGAATACTTTTTTGTCTTGACGCTCGGGGCAGTGTTGTCTCTGTGAGCTGTCTCACATTCTCTCTCCATCAGGGAGGCAAACTCTGTGGCCACTGTATTGAGGTAGGCTTCATTAATAAAACCAAGGATCGTGTGTGGTTCTGCTAGTCCTGAAAGGACGTGGAGCTCCTCTTTGAGGGCTTGAGTCAGTATCGGCACCATGCTGCAGAAACCCATAGCCAGCCTGTCAAAACCAGTCTCACCAATTTGACTGGTGGACAGGGTGGAGTGCACAATACCCAGCACGTATTGCCGTGTTAGGCCCTGGATACACAAAAACAAAATATTATGTCTGTGTGAGATTAGCAGTGCCTTTGACATGCATGTGAAGTGAACACCCTCTACTCATCTGGAATTTATATGAACTGAAAAATGGAAATCGTTTCTTATTTTAGTGTACCTGGTAAAATTGCAGCACCTCTGACTCGGGATAAAGAAAGAACATCTGCTGCAGACACTGAACCCGTTCAAGGATGGACAGAGCGGTTGTTTGTCGAGGTCCAGGAAGCTCTGGACTACGGGGAAACAGTTGGTCCATCAGGTAGCGTCTGAGTCGGAGTCGCACATCGTCCCACACCTCCTGGATCTTTAGTAAAGATTAAAGATTAAAAGAAAAAACAGTAAGTACAAGTCAGCCCATAAGACATTAAATTAGTCTGTACGGAAACAGCGAAATGGATAATAAATGGTGCATTACCTCTAATGAAGCGTCTTCTCTGACTGTATGTACCAGCTGGATGGAGGAGGCAGTCAGTTGAGAATGAAGAGACGTAAGTGGGGATGAAGAAGAGTGGTTACAGGGGAAGCAAATACCGCACTGGGACGACAGATTCAGCAGTAGCTGAAGCGTCACCTCTTCTTTCGACTCTTCTTCAGATCTCAGGTACTGTTGCTGAAAGGAGAAGGTCATTTAAGATTTTAATTTCACAAGAGAAAGAGGAAAAATACCTGAAGACAGGGCAGTGCAGTATGAGCGTCTTCTAATCTTAACCGCTTATTCATAAACAAAGCTGCTGCTTACCAGATAGCTGGATATTTCATAACAGAAAAACACCGGAGTTAAGTGGGATTTGAGATCACAAACGATGAAATGATTATGATCACGATAAGTTATCAGACATCCAGCTTTCTCATTTTAGAGAGAAATTATGTGTTACAGATTGTTGGTGAAATGTTTACAAAGAATAGCTGGAGACGATGATGACGATAATAACGAGTCATTAGGATTTTGATGCATTACCAGAGCTCTGAAGAAGTCCATAAGCTCTTGATGTCCTTGGGTAACAGGCCTCACACTCTGTTGTGTTTTGAGGGAGAACCACTGCAGCCACTCTGTGGGACTCAGTGGACGCTCTGCTGTGCGGGAGTCTCCTATTTTAGCCTGGAGTTCCTTCAGCTGCTGTTCAATGCTGAGCACAAAAAAAGATATATTACAGAAATCAGAGAGCTAAGGACTATAAAACCATACAGAGGTTCCAAGTACAAGAATAAAACACATACCAAAGTAACCTTAACCTTAGTAAATTTAAGACATTGGATGGAAAATAGATTTTAACCAGCAAAACAGAAAGAAATGAAATAGATTTTTAAAAACGCAACCTCATAAATTCAAGTTTGTCTCAAATTTGTGACTGGACAAAATGTTACAGTCAAGATCATCTGGAAAGGAGCCTTCAATTTCACAGGTGACTTTTGAGACATTTAAACAAAAACAATCATTGAACCATACTCAAAAGCTGGTGCTACACCATAAGCACACAGGAACAATGCATAAAATATGTCAACGCAGCAGTGATACAAACAAAAAGACTCGGTGATAAAAATACACACGGACCTACACAGCACGTCACATTTGGCTCTCCCTCACTCCTATTCAGTGTCTCTGCTGTGAGAAGACACATACAGAAGCATCAACAGTAATGAACACAGACATCGATATATCAGTGTGCAAGTGTGTGCTAAGCATCTGGTGTGAAGTGGCATTACAGACATTGGCAGGCATCTGAGGCACACAGTTCTTGCAATCTCATGTCTTACTTGTTCCCTTGACACACACACACACATACACAGACAAACACACACACACACACACACACACACATCGCTCTTTTGATTTTAACAGACGGCATCAGCTATTCAGTTTCCTCTTTAATGTGACGGATTAGAAATGACATCTTTGGGCACGACATGTTTAGTCATTTCCATGCAAATCAATGCATATATATCTGGGTATGTAAGACGGTGCATGCATGTGTGTGCATGTGTGTGCGTACAACTACATACCTGCATAATTAAGCATGTATGCTGTTGTGAATGCCACTATTGTGTTCATTTTTGATTGTGTATTCATAGTTGAGCTTGTGCTCAAGGCTTTGTGAATGTATGTAGTAGTGCATATAGTGATAGTAGAGCTTGAACAAATCATCTGGAAATCCACTAGCTGACGAAAAAAAAATCAAGTAAGAAATTCATATAAAGAAAAAAAAGTATGAATCACAGGGTTGATGATTAAATAATGGCATATCTTGGTGTCAATGTAATTACTTTGGGACTTTTGAGAGGTAAATTTGAAATGCATGACTATGTGATCTAGTACTTCCCGTGCCATAAAAGATAAATATTCAAATAGTGAAACAAGTAAAAGAAAAATATATTTTTTGCACACCTATACTTCTGTCTCTCAGACATGTGCACATATGCTTGTATGTGTGTTAGTATACATGACACAAAGCCAAAGTGCAATTTCCCCATCAGACAGCTCAGCTCATCCCCTATCGGGGACTATAAAGTGCCTCCTGCCCGCTCCTGGGCCACGAACACATCCAGATGTCTTACAATGGCAACACATTAAATAACCGTTCAATCTGACACATTTTCGTTTCAGAGGGGAAAAACGCAAGGGGATAAAATGTTATAGACTGTTACAAACTGCCATCCTGTAGATTGAAAGCTGCCTGATGATACTGTTCTCGCTCTCGTTAACTACCTTCCTCTCGCATTCTTTTCGTCTTTAGGCAGGCCAGATGATGCATCTCACTTTATTCTCTTGACACCAATGTGCCCACTGACAGAAACCCTCATTATAAAGTGCCGTTTTTGTATGTTTATAGAGATTTGATACCAGAAAATACTTGCTACACATATGTAGAACTGTCAGTTCTACATATGTGTAGCAAGTCTTTCACCTTACCATGTGTCTGTATGTGTGATTTTCTATTTCTGCCTTTCTAGGTACACTTACTCCATAGGAAAAACATTGCCTTGTGACAGATTGTGAGTGCTGCAATTCTTCACTACATTTGCCCAAAGCTCACTGGTTGTAAAACACAGCTTCAGCAAGGTCCAAGCAAAACTCCGAACTGCCCATGGCGCTGTGTGTAAAATTAGTATACATCACTTTAAACAACACAACGGAGTGCTGAAATGCTGGTTTGTTTGTGCGAGACCTCTGGCTTTTCTTTCTCAAGGGAAAATATAGCAGTGAGTTCCTGATAAGCAGCAGTTCTGGATACAGTGGACTCCAAAAAACAACCCTTTACTTTTCTCTGTTTTAAATAACTCTCGGAACAGTTGCTGTAGATTAAATGGCTTCAGAGAGCATTGTATGTGTGTTTATGGTAAGTCATAAACATGGATGTTCATTCAGGGCTCCCCATCAGGACTTCAACATAGACAGAAGGTTTCAAATGGCTGTCCATCTGTAGCTCACTGCTCACCAACTCTCCAGTTCATGTAACACAAAAATGTAAGTAGACTGAACTTTCTACTTAGATAGCCTTGGACTCGTTCTTGCTATACACATGCAGTATATATCAGTGCGATTGACAGACATGTTTGACCAATATAAGGCCATAGACTGAGACAGGGGGGGAATTGCTCTAAGGCTTCAAGTTTTCCCCAGTTCCACTCTTCATCACCTCACTCTTGCCTTCACCCAAGAAAAGCATGCTCTAATAGCTACAGCAAATACACCTGCTCTCCGGGTACATTTTCAAGACTTGACTCCATAGCCTTTTTCTCTCTCCATTTCTACTTTTTCTTTTCTCTCCCCTCAACACTCTTACTTTCCTAATTTTTTTTCTTTACTTTCGCCTTTCAATTACCCCTCCTTAAGGCCTTGTGCTCTAAGTCATAAAGTCAATGTGGATGGTCTGTGTCAAGAAGTCCATCCAGCTTTCTACAATGTGATGACCTTTTGGCCGCTGGTGTGAATGCTACCTGCAGCCTAATCAACTTGGCAGGATTAGCTCCAAACCTGATGACTTCCACTGCCGGCAGCTTGGACGGTGAGGAAAGAGACAGAAAGAGTATGAGAGAAGAGGAAGGCAGAAATGGGTAGAAAACAGAGAAGTCACAGAAAATAAAACCACTCAACCATCTGTGTAAAGACAACAATGGACGAACCCTTAATGGCAAAAACGCCAGAGCAGAACTCAACAAAAAACCCTGAGAATGAGAAAGGAGGCAGAGGAAACTAGGAGGAAAGAATTCTTTAGGCCTCTTGACAAATATGTCAATCATCTTACCCTAACTGACACACACACACACACACACACACACACACATGCAGACACACACACACACACCGTTACTGCTGAAGTGAAATTTAATTGTTTTTCAGTCTAGTTCAGGGAGATCAACACCCGCCAACCTTCACCACCGCTGAGAGAGAAAGGGAGCAACTGGAGGTCTTTTATTAGATATGATGGCACATTTCACAGCTCCGTGACTTACAGAAACCCAATCCTGCGATTAGTCAGCGCTTTGACGTTATCTTAAGTTTCTTGTCAGAATTAATTTAGTGTGGGTGGGCTGCTGTGGGGCCGTCTGTCTGTCGTGCTCCGCTCCCCTCCGTTTGCCTACAGGAGGTGGGGGATGGAGACAACGGGGGCAGGAAGATCCCTTTCAAATAAGCCCCAGCTCCAGTCAGTGCCAAACCAGCCGCCTGAGAACTAAATATCTCCCCCATCAAAGGAGCCTATTCTGTAAGGGGAAAAGGAGTGAATGAGCTTGAATGAACAGGCTGAAAACGAATCCCGTCTTGGCCCAGTCTGTTGCCCACTTAGTGTTTTCAGCCGTCATCCCCCAAGACACACAGCTTACCCATGATACCGGAGAACTGATATAGGTGATATACTAACTTAACACACGTGTCACACAGAGCTTAACACAAAATCAACGACATACATTGAGGACTAGTATTTTTGTTCACTGAAAAGGAACGTTGCACGATATTCTACTGTGGCACGTTTTCAGTTTCTTTGGTATGCACACGCATTGAAAATCACACACACACCAAGAATTAAATGTAAAAGTATTGATACTCTACCCTGATCAAGATTGGCAAGCGATTAGTGAGAGTCATTTGCCTTGCCCGTGTGAAACTAGAGGCCTGTCTGGAGTCTCAGTGCTTGTGCTGACACTTCATTAGAGGTCTTTTCCTGGTGGCCTGCTCCATCCGGCAACACACACCCACCCCTTCACTGTCCCATCTGATGAAAACTAATGGATTACAGCATTTCAATTTGGGGGAGCCAGCTCTGTTGTCAGCCTATCTTACTCTCCTTCAATTAAACAGCAGCTCTTAGGCAAATCTCTGACATCTGAGAACTGGGAACAAGCCAGTCATTCTGACCCATACATGGGCTGAAGTCCTTCAAGGGTGAAGGCAGCTCTGTTTCCTCTGCCTCCCAATTTTCCTTTCCTTTCCTCCACTTCCGCAATTTGTCTCAGACACTGATAAATCAATTAGGCAGCAGGTGAGTGAGCTTTGGATGTATGTGTAGGTGTGTATACGTCTGCAGCCCACCCAGGTTAAAGGCAAACGAGAGGCCTTGCGAGATTTTATTTGCCTGGATGCGTCCCGACAGAAAACGAGTAGTCTCGGAGGAAGTTGGCTGCAGTCTTGCAGAGATACTGACCAGTGGTCCCCCACGGCGAGAGGAGGATTGCCTTATTTTTAGCCCCATTCTCCATTATCTGGACGCTTTGTTCTCATAATGGTTATCCCTCTCCCATCTGCAGGAACACAAAATAACCCTTTAATGCTTAGAAAGCAGAAAAATGGCCCGGCCTTCTGTAATAAGCCTTGAATTACCTACCCAAGGGTTTTCGTTTCAAGATGTGGAATCTTCAATTATTATGTTCCCATTTAGAAGGAGGAAGGAAAGAAAAAGAGAAAAGGGGAGGGAGGCAGCGAGAGAGAGTGAAGAAGGGATGAGTCCCAGACACTAATGGTGCCAGAGTGAGGCTTTGTTCACTTGCTACATTTAGCCTGTCCTTCATCATCTGCCCTCAGCCTCACAACACCACAAACGATAAAAGACCTGAAATATAGATTTCTCTTATTTTTCTCTTCCCCGTGTCTCACTTTTTAACAATCTACTTGTACTCCCTAACTATACGGATCTGTAATAAATGAGTGATACCTATATTTCACTCCTCAGTGCATAAAAGAAAAAAAACAACCTGGGACTGCATTTCTGCCATATATGATGACCAGACTGCTCTTACTGTATAATTAAGAAGAATTTATAAAACAAACCTGAATCTTTGGAGAAGATATAAACTTTGAAAGGTGTCCCTTAATACAATGATCCCCTCAATAATGAACAGAGACAGAATTAAAATGTTAGAAACTATATCATTTAATTTGACAAAGACATCGCATCCAGTAGTCACAAACCACATTTACATGTGTTATTAGAGTATCTAATTAAAACTGAATCAGAAAGCAAGTTACAATACAGTGGTGCATCTTGGTCAGATTTAATTCCCGACTACAAAGTAATAAGACAATCATTATCAGCTCTCGTTTTTTTCCTGTTCTGTTGTGTGAATTATTTACTTTAGTTTCACAGTTGTAATCAGAGTGTGGATTTAATTACTGTATTTAAGATTCGAGAACACGCAGCCACACTGATAATCTGTCATTTAACTCCTCCACACGGCTGCCACTGTTTACCAATCTTGCAACAGATGCTGCGTTATACATCTGTGTATATAACCACAAAATCTGATTTTGTTGCAACCAGCTAAAACATACACACAGACAAGCACAGACACAAACACGCACACAACTGTGATCTTTTAATGGGAGGTATTTTAGAGGCAGAGATTTCTGCATTAGCACGCAGCCACTGAATCCTTTTACCATCCCCCCCTTCAAGTATTAAACAGTGTAAAATGTCTAGTAAAAATATGAAACAGACAGGTTAGAGTGTAATAAGATGAAGAAAAAAACGCCATCACAGGAAACACTGTCATAAACCATGTGATGTTGAGTTGTGCCCATAACCAGTTTGAGTCTCCACTACTGCTTTCTTATCTGTGCAGCCAACATGCATGCAATCAGAAAAAAACAATCCCACCTTAAGTATAAGGCAGTCATTAATAACTGAACATTAGAGATTTGAGAGATCAACTTCTGCATATAATCCTATGAAAAGTAAGTACACCTTATAGTTCAGTAGCTTATAAAACCAACTTGAGCAGCGTTAACGTCAAGTAATCCTTTTGTGTCATTTTCAGTCATTAGGCCTGCATTCCTTTACAGCGTTGCTTTTGTTCGCAACAGTGTTCGAGTCAGGTTGAGGTCTGGGCTTGGGCCATTGCAACACGTTGATTCTTCTGTTTTTCAGCCATTCTGTAGTAGACTTGCTGGTGTGCTTGTGACCATTGTCCTGTTGCATGACCCAATTTAGGCCAAGCCTTAGCTGTCAGACAGATGGCCTCAAATGTGACTCAATAATATTTTGGTATACAGGGAAATTCACTGATGACTCAATGACTGCAAGGTGCCCAGACATGACTACAAAACAAACCAGTTGGTATGTTGTGTTTGTACTGACATGCTCTGTTGGTGTTTTTTTCCAAACGTGGCACTGTGTTATATCAAAGGCCATTGCTCCAGAAGTCTAGCAGTTTGTTCAGATGCAACTTTGCAACCTAAGGTGTGCTAGCATGTTCTCTTTAGAGAGAAGAGTCTTTCTCTTGGTGATCTTTCCAAACGAGCCATGCTTGTTAGGTCTTTTTTTTTTTTTTTTTTTTAATTGTAGTATCATGGACTTTAACATTAAACATGCTAACTGAGGACTGTAGAGTCTGAGATATAGCTTCTTCTGAGCATTGCATCATCTGAACACGGCAATTTGCGGGGACACTAAGTTCTGGGAAGACTTTGGCATTGTTTTAATACACACCTTACAAGACCTCAGCTTTTATAAAATTATCGAACACCCTTAACTAGAGGCACCTGCCGCTACTTACTTAATTCATACTGTTTTAGCATTTTGTCACAGAACTGTATAGAGCCTTGTGAAAATGTTGTTTTTCACATGAATATATGTGAAAAACATCCAATATCTGAAGTACTGTTATCAATCAAAACTTCACAAAAAATACTTTACTGCAGTGCTTTTTTATTGTAATACTAATCTGACCACTATATAGCACTGGGTTTCCTGCACTTCACCTGCCATCCACAGAAAGAAAAGGAACGCTTCACAGAAAATAATCCATCACAAATAAACCAACTTAAAATGTCACTGTTATTATTATCTGGGGTGACAAAAAGGGGTGTAAAGTGTCTGGGTGATGTGAAATTCACAACATATGTTTGCGGCGATAAAGATCAGGAAACTATATCAAGTCGAGCCCTCTGCGACTCTGACTCACCTGTTGGCATTGAGATTAAGCTTCTCCTCTGTGTCTTTCATAAGCTGTTCAAAGTCCAGATCACTGGAAACACCTGGAACCAGCAGCTCCACAAAGGCATGATCTTCAGCAAAGTCCTCTGGCCACTCCATAGTGCTCTGTGAGATAGGGAAAGCGTTCTTTATCACCACATCATATGTTTACCAGTGTACACACCCCACTTTCTTTCTGTCCCTTTTCTCTTTCTATTCCTCTGCCTTCTTCTCCGGTCTTTCAGCAACCTGGCCTTTACCCGGCATCATACTCACTCGGAGAATAATTTTAATAAATAAATAAATAAATACAATTTTAAAAGACTAACAAAAGGGCCTATAGGGAGTCGACAAAACATTCAGACTATGATTCTGCTTGATAAACTGTCCCATAGGACAGGTTATGTAAAAAAAGAAAAAGATCTGCACCAGGTTATAAAACAAAATAAGGCACAAGGCTTCACTGGTGTCAGGATTGAATCAGCAGTGTAGATTGACATCAATCAACCACATGATCTAGAGTGTTGTATCAATGCAGATGTTCGAGAAGCGGCACACACATTCTGTACACCCAGCGCAGACTTTCATGTGATCTAATTTGAAATTTCCTCAAACAGAAGTCTTATTAAGAGGCTCAAATCAATTTCACCTGAAACACCTGAAACAAGGGGAAGTCTGTTATCAACAAGAAACAGCCCCCCCTCCCTTTTTTCTCAGAAAAATCATTTGCAGTTGGAGGGCTCCTGATCAAAATGCATTGCCTGAGCCTCTAACCATTTCCACCTACTGACACTACAGTAAGTTAGCAGAGGAAAAAAAGAACAAATAAATAAACAATGAGGTGAGATGCTCTTCAGTCAAGGCTTTAAATAAACAACTCATCTCCTATGGTCTCTCCTAGAACTGCGGTGCCACCCTCCCACCCCCCACCTCCACCCTGTGGTGCTTAATGCTCATGCTAACAGCCAATCCCACGGTAGTGCCGCACTGCTGGGTCTCATATCAACATTGTCATCAGCACGAGTCAAGTGGAAGGTAATGGAGAGTGTCTGTGTCAATTTGGCTTTCTCACACTCCGCCTCTCGCCCCGTCCTCGTCATCTGCTCTGATTTTAATAATCCCTGTCAAACTCCAAACAGCTCCCTGCACTCCGCTCTGCGTCTTCGCTGCTGCGTACAGTCTATGCCACTCTCCCTGACAGAGTAGACAGGAAGCTCAACATTCATTTAGCCTGCACAAAGGGAGGCCTGTCCAGCTGGACAAATATTATTTTCCTCTGCTGACAGCCTCACCAGTTAAGCTTGTCCTTTATTATTTCTCCCTCTCTTCTTCTCTCTTACTGCTTCCCCTCATCATCACGCTCCCTCTGCGCCACTGACTGAGAGGGGGGTCTATGCCCAGTCACTGCTAAAAGAGAAAAGGATTTTCAATCCACGGATTAGGAACTCAACATTGTAATTATATAGACTGAGCAAGATAGTGTGTGTATGTGAGTGAATTTGAATAGTTTCTTTGTGTGTTTGCGCTTTCTACACTACCGTGCTTCCTTTCAGGTGCTAAAAGGATAGACAGACAGATGGACAGAGGGTCTGAATGTCCTCACTTTATGTCTGCTGGGTGTCTACCTCCTGTTCTGCCATAATATCATCTGTTATCTTAAGCGTGAGTGTGTACATGTAGGTGTGTGTGTGTGTGTGTTAGGATTCACCAGGCATCACACAGGGCCTCATTAGTACTATACTTTAAATCATCCAGTCTCCATTGTCTTGTCATTAGCTCTTTAGAAAGCAGATGTTGGAGGAGCCCCTGTGTGTTTCACAGCATTGCAACAGGGACAACAGGGCCAAGCAATGAAATGCTGCCTGCTCGAGACATCAAATCCACAGCTATTAGACCAGGATAGGAAACACACTCTCCCTCTCTCTCTCTTTCTCTCTCACACACACACATCACTGTCCAATCTCTCTTGTTGCTGCTTGTCTAACCCAGCTAGGCTAACACACAGGCCCATTTACAGTAATGAGTTTGTCCTGAAATATTTAGCAGCGTATCCCCAGGCTGACGCTTTAAAACCACTTAGAGCATGTCAAGTTAAAGTCAACATTATTTTAAAGAGGGTACCTAACAGTCTGCTTTAAAGGAAACATAATAAATTAAACAGGTGCATAATCTAAGATCACAATGGTGCTGAGAACTATCTCATTAATACCCAGAGGAGGCCACTGCTTCACTGTTACAGTGCAACCAAGTGGCCCTCTACATTACTTGGATTTTGACTCATGATCTTGACTGGCTACTTTATCACTGGCTTTGTAAGAGGCACAACTCTTGTAAAAATGTATCGGTCACTTTTGTCTTTGCTTTGGGAAATATGTGGATATAATATCTTCCTAAAATATGCTGTGTTAAACCATCCAGATTTCAGAACGCAACAACTTTTTCCTCAACCTAAAAAATGCCTATGTGATTAGCCTACACAGAGGGAATGAATAATACATGACTTCCCAATCTCCTCGACGACCAAATATTACTTGTTTTTGTTGTTGTTTTGTTGAGTAGTTACCATCATTCAGCAGTATTAAAGTACCCTGAGCAATGAGTCAATTACAACCCTTTAAAAAAAAAAAAGACAATATTGTGACACTGGAGCAGATCATATATCTTAGCTTATTGCAAATGCCATGAGTTCAGCAAACTTAAATACTCCGATCCTAAAGATGCATTTAGTGCACATGCACAAAAAGACTGAATGTTGGAAAATGATTACTGTACAGAGGATAAAAATGAGACAAAAGTAAATAAATTAATATGATTTAAACTGGATGAATGCAAATGATTAAAACTGGTTGATATATGTTGCAGTAAAAAAAACAAACAAACATGGAAAATCATTTCCTTTGAGAGGTTAGTACTAGAAATTGCTTTTGCTTTTACACCACTTTTTAACTCATAGATAAATGATCATTTATCAGAATTATTGTTGATTACGTTTTCCAATGTCAGTTTGTCAACTGGGGCTCCAATAAAACCTGGTTCTAACTGATAGAAGCTGGATCATCATGGTTTACTCCCTTAAACATACCCAGGGTCGCACATCTGTAAATCCCTAATAAACTGGGTCCCACCTCAGAAGCTGAGAGAAGTGTAATAAAAGATGAAACCCACTGGGCCAGCTTCCTCCTTTAAAAGGTCTGGAAGCGACTCAGAAAAGTGGCTGTCAGACTTAAGAAAAAAAGGCATGTAATGACAATCTTCAGATGGAGAAAATGAACTGAAAAAAAATGATGATGATGATGATGATGATTATTACTATTACCTCCCCTAAAGAGGTTTTTTTTTTTTGGTAGCATTTGCAAGCCCAGGTCATTCTGTCTGTAAACACGGCAGTTTGAAAAGTTTTGTATGAATCCTGATTAAACTTTGTAGTGTTGTAGAGTTGAGTCATGTTAACAATCTATTAAAATTTGGCTTACATTCACCAAGGTCCTCAAGGTCAACTTAATGATTCACTGGTTGAAAATTGACAAAAAGCCTTATAACTTATATAAGGCTTTATATAAACTATAATCCTTACAAGTGTTGTGTGTATCGTAAATCTATAGAAATTACAACATAAAGATTTAAAATATCACGTTACATTTGACTGCAGACCTCTCCTTCAAGGTCAATAGACTGATCTGAAGGTAAACGTTATATTGCTATACAGAGCTATTTAAAATGGTTTCTTAGTGCCATTGATTGAATTGACAACATAATATAAAAAAAAAAATTTAGGGAATGATATACGGGGATTCTAAATATCAAGTTACTTTGGACCTCTGACCTCTTCTTCAACATCAAATAAGGTCAGACTTTCAATGCGTTTTATCTCTATAATCATGCTTAAAATTCTGCTGTCTTTGTGGGTATTGACAACATTTAGGAAATGATACTGAATATCACATTATAGTTTGCATTCAATATCATGTCACATTTGACCTCTGATAATAATAATAATAACAATAATGATAATAACTGCTGTTCTGGATCCCAACAAAAACACTATTCAGTGCATTATAAATCATATAAAGCATATTTTATTCCCAGTAGAAAACAGGAAATAACACGTGTTTAAACTGGTCTAATGTACAATTTACAAGTTAATTTTGAATTAGATGGCAAAAATCTCTTTAAAAAAAAAAGTTGGGATGGGGGCAACAAAAGGCTACCAAAGTAAATGATATTAAAAGGAAAAAAGAAAATTTGCAACCAGCTTGGTTAACTGGTGACAGTTCAGTAACATGAATGGGTATAAAATGAACATCGGAGAGAAGCAGTGTCTCTCAGAAGATGAGCAGAAATTCACCAATCTGCAAAGAACTCTGTGTACAAATTGTGAAGTTTTAGAGAACTGTTCCTCGCATGCCACTTTAGCTCAGTGGGTGAGCAGGTGACCACACGCCAACTCACTGGAGTGCTGGGCACAGGTCCAAGTTTGAGTCCAACCTGTGCACCGTGTCCTAACCCTCTCTCTCTCTCTACTTTCCTGTTTATCTTCACTACTCCACAATCCAATACTTTTTTTAATGCCCAAAAAAGAACAATGTTAACTGCAAAGGTATGTCTGCTGTTATGGAGGTGCATTAGTACCTATAGAATTGGCAGCTTACACATCTAGAAAGGCACCATTAATTCTGAAAGGTAAATACACATTTTAGACCAACATATGTCCCAAACCCTAACCCCAAGAAAACCACATACTGCAGATATGACATCAACAACATGACTTCATAATAGAAGAATCTGGGTGCCGAACTGCCTGCAGACCAGGCCTTTCAGCAACTGAAAACATTTGGCATATAATGAAATAAAAAAAATACAAGAAAGAAGACTGTTGAGCCAGAATTCTCTGTCAGATAAGAATGGGACAACATTCCGCTCCCAAAAGTCCAGCATCTCTCATCATTTCCCAAACATTTATGGACTGTTGTTAAAAGAAGAGGGGATGCTACACATGAACATGACCATGTACCAAATTTGTCTGAAATGTGTTGATGTCATCAAATTCAAACTGACCTTTTCGTTCTTCTTTAAATGATACATTTCTCAGTTTCACATTTGATATGTTTTCTATGCTCTTTCATAAAACAAAAAATGTGGGTTTATGTGATTTACAAATCTTTCCATTCTGTTTTTTATTGACATTTCACACAGTTTTCCGATTGTTCAGATTGGGTTTGTAAATGTTACAAGACACATTTCCAGGATTCAACAGATAAAAGCTTATCACCGAAAGAGTTGAGCTGGTTACTGTCACTTGCTCTTTATGGGGGGTGTTTGGCCAAGCACTGACACATTCTGACCTTCCAGATCAGACTTTTTTTTTTTTTACACATCCTAATAATTTCATCCATACAACAAAAGAAAAGGAGAAACACCGCCTATCATATCTATAAAACCTCATCTAAAAACAAAATAAGCACCTGTAACCAGTTAACACACTAAAACCAAACTGTGCCAAGACATTTATCAATTAATGATTCTTCCCCTCGCTATTAATGATAATTTTATGATTACAAAGCAAAGACTTAGCCATATTGTTGTTTTGATAATGAAAGAAAACCACAAAGAATACAGACAGGCCCTGCTGAGACTCTTGACTTTTACCTGCTTGTCGTAGTTCCTGCCATACAGCCACACACAGACCTCTAAGCTCACAGCATGCAAGGAAGTGGTACTGCGTTTGCTTATTTTGACAGTTCATCTGTATCTTTAAAAAGCCGTCTCGTGTGTCGTATAAAACAAAAGAAACCCGAATGAAGCCACTCGACTTACTCAGCGTTGCATGTTATGCGTGTCCTACCTTACGAAAGCTCTTACTTAATCCATCCGGTGTTAATCCATTACCGGCGGGGAAAATGTGACCGACATCATTTGTAGTCACTTCATGCTGATATCTGTCTGCGACAACTATTTGTAGCTAATAACAAAAATCGAGACAATTCAACAGCCAATAAAAATATAATATTGCATTACTATGACAGGATATCCACCGCTGTCACCAAATGTTGCACTAAGCATTTTATGTACACCGTTTCCCGGGCAGCCGATATGGCAGAAGTCGCATGTCACTTTTATTGGTTATCTATCGATAAAATATCCCCGTTTCTCAACCACTGCTGCACAACATCTAGTTATTTTTTGGTGATTTCCGGGGACTGAAAGCGTCCGTGACAACAACCCGGAAGTAGCTCAATGAAAACTTCCGCTCGGTGGAAAATTCCAACTGAGGAATCAAATGGTAGGCAAACGCTTTCGCCTTCGGGAATTAATAGCATAATTTTTACATATCAAAGATGATATTTTATTTAAAACATATATTTAATATATTCTGACGTCTTTTTTAAATCAAGTATATAGCCGTTTGTTATTGAGAATGCATGTTAAAAATGTTAAGATATGAGAGATCCCCCCCTGTCTTTCCAAAACAATTGGATTCCATAAAGCTGCTCAAACTTGCAATTTGGGTGGTGTACTCGCGTGTAATTTTTCTCATTAAACTTATCGTTTGGCCGTTATATTGAACATTTATCTACACTAAAGAGCGAATGCGCCATGGATTTTTGTTTGGGACGGTTAATGTAGCTTCGGATAAAGTAGCCACACACTGGTCGAAGTTTATTCACTTTGTTGGATGTTTTTGTCAGTGACAAGAGTTTGGCGCGCCCGGGTGTAATTGGAAGTTACCACTGGTGGTATGACCGAGGTACTTGATCAGCTGTGCCATTAAAACAGTTGACATTGCTTACTGAATAGAAAAGAACCAATATTTTTTTCTTGTTAGTTAGTCTACTCTGACGCTGCAAAGCAAATGATATGCCAGCAAGCCTTAGTTAATTATCAACTGAATAAAAATTTGTCACGATCTGTGTAAGTATTGACTTTGTTTGATGAATTTTGTAAACGCTAATATCCTTGATGTGCAGTTTGAACAGTACATTGTTCTTCCTGATGTACCAAGAGTGAAAGCTTATCGTGAAAACGATCTAAGTCATCTAGTCAAACAAGAACTGCAACATTAGATTGGCCAATGAATGATGCGATCTTTCTTAACTTATTGTCTCCTACAGTTTAACGAAGTACTTCATTTTGGCTCTTCTTCAATTTCTTCGCGAAGATGGAGACCTGCACACACGTCTTCCAGATCTCTGGGATCAAAATCCGCGATGAGAAGAGAGTTCTGATCCAGGGAATTCAGCAGCTGGGTGGGAAATACATTGGTGGCTCAGTGAGTAAGATTGAGATCCCTCAGTAGATTTTAGGGAAATGCCACGTGCACTTGTGCCCAAGCTGAAGGGTTGCAGCTTGTGAATGATTTCATTTTTCTTCCTGATGCTTTTAGTCTTTATTCAGTCTATGCGATGTAAGAAAACATAATAGTTAGAGACTAATCATAAACTAAAGTAATGATGACAGTGTTTAGACACCAATCAAAAAGGAAATGCACTTGTTCCTAAAGTAGCTGACTGAATGAATTACTTGCTGTGCTTGCTGTCAATCATTAATTAGTTCTGTGGAAGTCTGTGTTCTGTGTCTTTATCTTGACAGTCCAAGTAAAGTTTTCAATTGTATTTTTATATTTATATATTGCTTGGATTATCCCTCTACACAAATGAGAACAAAACTATTAGTGTATATGTAGAATTTCAATTCAAGTGTTGTTAAACAGCAAGGATCTTTTTTTAATACAGCTTTTCCAAGCGTCCTAGTTTTATTTTGGATCTTATTTCACACACAGAACCAAAATTATTGCACAAAACCCCAAAACTATCAGGGTTAAAATTATTAGACCTTTGTGCAGGTCAGTCAATAGCGCTAACTTTGACCTTTGGTTTGCGTCGTCTTTGTGTTGAAAAGACGAAGCAGCAAACCAGACCCAGTTCTGCTGCTGACTGCTTAAGGTTTTCTTTCAAAATCTTCATATCCTTTTTTTCATGATTCCTTTCATGGAGATGAGATTCCCACTTCAGGACGCACTGAAGCACACAGCATAATACTCCCACCACCGTGTTTCACTTTGGGGATAGTGTTCTTTGGGTTGTATGTCTCACCCTTCTTTCTCCAAGGATAAGCAGGGTCTCTCTGGCCAGAGAGCCCTGGTTTTGTCTCATCTGACCAAAAGATGTGCTTTCAGCATGTGCAGTCTTTCTGCAAAAGTGGAGTTTTTCTTAATCTGCAACCTCGCAGTCCATTCTTGTGCAGGTGTCTAATGATTGCCTTCTTTGAGTATACAATTTACAACTTGGCTAAGTCATTCACTAGTCTCTTGGAAGTTGTTCTGGGGTCTTTAGAAACATGGAAACACTGTGATAACTTTGTATCCATCTCCTACTTTGTGCATCAACAATTCTTTTTCTCAAGTCTAAACTGTTTTCTTTCTGTTTTTGTCATGAAGCTCAAACTCTTGCTGAAGTTTTTATACTGTGTGTAAGTTGGAAGGTAGCTCTCGGTTTTCACATGATTTTACAAATTTTGAGCAAAGCTAGTGTAGAAATGCTGTTAAAGAAGCACTAGGGAAATTTCAGACAAAAACTATAAATGTCAAAGGGGAGCTGATTACTTTGCCCTGATTTGCAGCTAAATCAGATGGTACAGCCTAGCATCCTCATCTATTAACTTACATGATAAATGTGAATAAATGAACTGGGGATCCACCTAAAAGTGGAACACTGTTAGTTGCACTGAACATCTGTTGTTGATTTCAAACTGCAACTGTTGCGTTATTGACAAGCTCCACTTACAAAACTGTCTTGTGATGATTACATATAACCACCTTAAACTGCCTTCTTATAGGTATATCAGCACGCTTGCACCCATCTCATAATCCCTCAGGTGTTGTCCAGCGAGAAGTTTTTGGCAGCTTGTGCTGCAGGTGAGTCATGATGGCTGTGAATTTCAAGTCAGTGGATCTTTGTTTTCGTTGCTATTTTAGCGTACATACATTTAACGTAGCCATAAAATGCTTCATTGTTTCTTAAGTTTTTTAAGTCCTAGAGGTAACATAACACATTTTATTGAATTTCTTCCCTCTCGCTGCTCGTCTCTTGCTAGGAAAGTGGGTTGTAACTCCCGACTACGTGCTGGACAGTGTTAAGAATGGCTCCTGGCTCGCAGAGGAAATCTATGAGGTGGCCATTTCCACAGGTTCCTCCGCTGCCTTCTACCCTGTCAAACAGTGGAGAGAGAAAGTGGCCAGTGGGAGACTGAAAGGGGCCTTTCAGGGCTGGAGGGTGCTCCTTATGGTCCAAGGGTCCACACGCAGAGCAATGTTCAAACGGTTACAAACCCTTGTTCTCTTTTAACCCATGTTCAAATAAAACGAGTGTCTGGTTAATTAATACATTTTTGTTTTGTTTTTTATTCATTCACAGACTCCTAAAAGCAGGCAGGGCTGAGGTATATCACTGCCCTCCCCCCTCTTATGCCTCTATCACTCATGTCATGGCGAAACCTGTTACAGAATCCTCAAAATCCCACAGTGCTCCTTGTTACCCTGTGAGCCACATAGTCCAGCACCTCTTTGGGGTAAGTCATAAGAATGCATGTTTTAAAAACATATAAAAAAATAATAATAATTTAAGCAACATATTTAAAACTGATTATTATTATTAAAAAATTATTATTCTTTTTTTATTTTCTTTTGGGGGGGTGGTGATTTAAATATTTTATATGGTCTTCATTTATATGTGCACATACTAGTCTAATCTTTATTAAACAGTTCATGTTAAAAAATTATCTTGTAGACTGAAAGCCTATTGTTTGGGGGTCAAAGCAATCGTGTGGATATGAATTTCAACATGACAGAAGAGCAAGAGGCTCATCCAGCAGATGTGAAGGAGAATTTCTCTACTCTGGAGGCGGAGCTTAAGACATATATCAAACAAGTGGTGTGTATTTGGGTTTTTTATTTTTTTTATGAGTGGTTTTGTGTTTTCTTGACATCATTTTCTTTTCTTTCTTTTTGTTGCTTCTAGGGCCAGCCAAGACTGTGCTTCCTTGAATATTTGGGCTACCATGACCCCTATAGTCCCCTGGCTCAGGTAGATGTGCAGACATATCAACCCCCACCCTTGATCACTACTGTACATCTCTACAATAACTATGTGTTTCATCAAGAGGATCAGGTCATTTAATTTCCTTTATGTCATGCATTTCAATGGAAAGTGACATCTAGAGCAAGGGCGCATCATACCCAGGTCACAATTTAACCACCACTGTCAGCTGATCTGAGAGTTTTGATTGGCAGGCCTATTAACAATACTCTCCACTGTCCTGTCCATACCTTACCCAAGTGGATATTGCTAATAGAAGTGCTCATGTTTTTCCATATGCCATTTACCCATAACAGACAGTCAGAAATGACCCCCAAGAACTTTTAAAGCCCATTCACTTCCTATTTCCATTACCCTTCTGCCCTCAACTCTTTCTGCCATCCATCTCTCTGAGTGCTGTGTTTCCTTCTGCTTTCCATATACCTCTTGAATTTTATCATTGTTCTTGTATTTCTCCAGGCAACAAAAATGGACTTCAGCAATGTTGGCTGCATGATAGAGTGTGGCCTCTTCACTGAAGCCTTGGACTCAATCAGAAGTGGTGTGTACCCAGGCCTCCTGCCACCGGCGCCGCACCTGATCTCCCTCTTAGAATACGCTCAGCAGGTAGGCATTACCATACTGCAGAAACTCCCACCTACTGCTAGTGTAATATCCTCAGGGGCTGCACAAAAGTAGAACTTGCTCTACATTTTTGAGTGTGGATAGCTGGCTTTGAGAGGTCTTTTTATTGGTTTTACTGTCTTTTGATTAAACTGTAATTTAGAGATGTAACATAATTAATTTAGTTATTGTACCTTTTTTTTGATAAGTAATTTTGTCAGTGAAATATCAGATCTCATCACATCCTCACATTTCCATCAAATATTTAACTTTATGTGACCAACAGTTCAAAATCAGAACAAGAGCGTGCACAGTGATAGCAAACAAACAAACATACTGTATTTACTCTGCATCATCCTGGACCAGCTGGAAATAAGTTTTACTAATTACTTTACTTAACTTTTACTTATTTACTTATTTAAAAAGAACAAAACAAAAACTTAAATTATTGTTTGGCTCTAATTACATTCTTGGCATCGTCACATCCATTATTTAAGAAAATAAATAAATTGTAGCTTCACTGAATTTTAAGTCTGTATGTACATCCCCGCATTCAAACCAACTGGAACTCAGTTGCTGTGTGCTGATTATGTCACAGGGTAACGCCACATCTGTCTTCATGAGAAATTTCCAGCAGGTCCTTGATAAACTGCTTATTACCAACCCTCCCTGGATGGCTCCCAAGTCAGTGAAACAGTATTTTACTCAAGTGCTGCAGTGTCCTCGGTGTAAGAAGGGCTTGTGGTCTTTTCTAGAGACAGCCATCAGGTAATTATTCCTGCTAATAATTTTATACTGCAAAAATGAAGAGTAACCATGTGATGTGTAGTAAACAAACACTCTAGTAGGTAGCAGTTGTGGTAATCTTACAAATATTTTATCTTCCAGATATTCTATGTCTAGTGAAGAGACCTGTCACGCACTTCCTGGACCTGGCCTTCCAACATTGTTACACTTCCACTGTTACATCCTGACTCTCTTCCTGAAGATCTTCCAGGGGGAGCTCCACTCAGTCACTGCCGGGTAACAGTTTAAATAAACTCAGTTGGAGAAAGAACCATTTTTTATTTATTTATTTTAAATCAATCAGTTTAAATCATCACACATGTTGGGAGAATCATTGCTTGAAGTTGCCCTTTCTGACATGTCCACTTCGACCGTGTTCTCATTATTATATCTCAATATAATTAGAATTTAAATGATTGGTTGGGCACTCACACATCATGCAGGAGGCAGAGCTGCCTTACTCTTACAAGGACTCTGTCGAACACTATAAAGACTTTGTGCTAGATAGCTGGCAGGGTAAAGTCTGTTTAATGTCTGATACAAATGATTAGGACATTTGTGTTCTCACACGCAGCTCCTATGGGTAATGTCTAGTAAAGTTCAGGGTTGCAGCGCATGTGTGAAAACAGCTTTAGAGTTGATTTCTTCTATTCTGTTAGTCCACAAAGCTCATAATCTGTATTGCAAGGACATATGTGTAGAAATTCTTAACAATCACTGTAGTTTAGCTGGAGTTGATACAGTAAGGTTTTTAAGTATTTGGAAAATTACACATATTTTTGCAATTTTGCTTCATGCTGCCACAAATGAATCTACATGTGATTGAAGTCCAGACTTTCAGATTTAATTCAAGGTGTTCAGCAATTGAATTCTATTAGCTGTTTAGGAATTACAGCCTTTTTCCTTTTTTTATTTTTTTATTCATAGCTTCCTTTTGTTTTTTTAGTTGTTAATTTTTTTCCTCCAGAGGCTGAAAAGAAATTGAGTAAACTAGCTTAATTTCAAATTGATGTTGTTTTTATTAATTATTGGGGGTTTTTTAATACTTGGATGAAAATCCTATGTAAACAACGACCAAGTCTTGAACCCATGAACTTCACCAAATGTTGTTTCCTCCCATGACATGTTCTGCCAGGTCTGTACTGTTTTTCTTAACCAAGGAAAGGATTATGCAATCATCTACCTTAGCTGTCTTCTGTGGTCTTTTAGGACCTTTGGTGCTTCTGAGCTTGTTTTTAAAAAATGTACTACACGTAATGTTTTTGCTCCCTCTAAGATTTTTTTTCCTGCTTAATGTAGACTTCTGTCACCTGCTGGGGTTAGGTGACAGAAGGGTTAGGTCATTGAATAACGAGGGAACGGGCAACAGGTGCCATGTGACCTTGAAACTGCTTGCCACTCAGTCGTCCAGTTACTTTTAATACCAGGGGGCTATGTATAAAATTTATTGTAGTTCTTATTCAGATAATTAAGTACTTTGGTTGTACCCCCATGAATAAAAGCTGAAAGTCTCTATTTTAATAATTTCTTATTCTTCCTTAGAGAGTTTGTGCAGCTCCAAGGAGCCCCTCCAGCATCAGCATCAGGATCTTTGCTCTATAGAACCTTCTGGACTGTGTGGGAGCGCTCCACCCTCTTGTCCAGTGCTGTAAAACAACTAATGCAGCTTTTGATACAGGCTGCCATGACTGTAATTTACTTTGATATTCTTATTGGATAATGTGCTCAGTCATTCAGAATGTTTTATTTTGATCCATAATTGACAGCAGATTGTAGTCTGACCTCATGACTAAAGTTACTATTGCTCATGGAGCTCGCTAGGTTCAAAATGTTGTTTATCTTTTCTAAAGGAGTACGCCGAGAGGGATGAGAAGCAGAAGTTGCACTTGGCAGACACCCTACTGGATTTCCTGTCTGTGTTGGTGGAGTTTTGGTGTCAGCAGCATTTCAAATTAAACCAGACACTAGTGGATAAAGGCCTGAAAGACTTGTCAGAATATCTTGCTGTCATTAGCCAGGGTAAGTGATAAAAACTGAAATTTGAGAACAGGAAGCATATTCAGAAAAACAAAACTTCTGTTATGTAAATTCTGTCCTAAGTTCAAAGTTTGGTTTCTGAATTTCATTTTCTTTTACTTAAAAAGTGGTAGAAGTAGTTTAAGCAGTTTAAAAACTTTATTTAGCAGAATTGTCTCTTTTGTTTATTCGTACGGTTGGACACGAAGTTTTCTTTATTCTAAAACAAAAATCTCTTCTAAAAAGATGCTCTCTTATCTTCTGATTTTCCTCTGTGGTTTTTCCCCATAGATTTATCTCCAAATATTTTGGTAGAACTGGTTATCAGGGTTCGCTCTACCAGGCTTAAGTTGATGGTGGCTGATGCCATATTCAGGAATCTCTGCTGCAGAAATGGATGCACTATGGGAGATGAACCTCTGTCACTCAAGAAAATGGTGCGTTTCTTGTTCCCATGTTTCCCTGTCCTTTATTCCTTGTTCCGTTTGGCAGATTTTGTCATTTCTACTTCTGGTACATTTGTGATCATCTTCCATTTTTACCGGAAACTCTGGAATTCACAGTGGTTTCTTGAGCGTCTGATATAATTGTACACGAAAAAAAAAAAAAGCTTTTCTCTCTCTTTTCCCCCACTTTAAGTTAGTGTTAGAAGCAAAACACACAGTTGGTCTGCATTAGTTAATGACAGTTTTAATAAACTGGTATAGATTACATTATAGATTACATTTGCCCTTATGTGCCATGAAATGATTTCTGATGTCGTCTAACCAGAATATTATATTGCACTAGAACATCTGGCTTTCTCACTCTCCATTGGTGGCTTTGTGCTTCCTCAATTCCCCAAGGACGCACATATCAACTTGCAGTGTAAAGGCACTGTCTGACCTTGTGTATATCTGTGTGACTTCTGACAGGTGCTTTTCTACCTGCCTGCTCTGGGAAGTTTGGCTCTGAGTCCCAGTGGTACTCGCCTCAGGACTGAGCCCAGCTCACACAGCTGCACTAGTCAGGGGACCGACTGCAGGTCAGTTACACGCAGCTGTCTGTCTGTGCTACCGTTAAGTCCACATTGTGCATTCTCACAAGAGCCTGGAGCAAAACATGGAGGGGCTTACACACAGAGGTGGAGGCTGCACAAATGTCTGGTTTAAAATTCCAGTATGATGTTCAAATGTTTAACTTTGCATAAGCTATAGCACTTCAATGTCTTGTATTAGATTTACATTTGCCAAACTTCTTGAAATGTATTAATTTTTGAAGATGAGCTTAGAGATTCCCAGTGGCAGTGTGTTTAGTTAACTTTTTCATTTTTTTGACTTCAGAAAATTGTGACTATCAATCATATCAATGTCTAGTTGTCTAACCTTGTTTAGAGCCTGCATATCTACTAAAGATATAGCAGAAAGCATGTTGCTAGTAATCTTTTAGCAAAAAATACACATGAAAAGCTGTCACCCTGTAAAGTTGGTTATTGTACCATGTTTGTTGGCTTGTCTGTGTCTAAAATAGCTGATGTAGTCGACCAGCAGTTTTCTGTGCCTCCATTGTCTGGATTCTTCTCACATAGTTCACGGTAGACAGCATAGCATTAGGCCAAACAAGTGAAAATGAACAGATCCTTTGAGAAATGTGAGCGAAAAGGAACAAAGGAACACCTGGTGAAAGGAGAAGTGTGTGGAGGTGAGGAGCAGAGATGCATGAATGGACTAAGGGAAAGCTGGAGACAGACAAATAGAGGTCAGACGGAGTGAGAGGAGTTGGCATGTGATGGGTCGTGCCCAGGTCTGATCCTATCAGTGTGTGCTGGCTGACAGAAGGGGTGCACGGGGAGGTTAAACACACACAGAGAGGGAGCCGCAGATAGACTTGGGTATCCCATCAGGCCTTTGTGTCTTCCCATACGACCACCAGCTCTCAAGCCCCCCCCCCCCCATCTCTCTTGGTCTACTCTTGCATATTAAATCCATCTCTAACTGCAAACGCACCCACTTTATCCATACCCCATGTCAGACATCTGCTGTTTCACCAGCAGGTAGTTGGCCTGGAAAAGGGCAGGAGTCACCAGGGAGCAGGTTCATGTGAAGGCTACTGGTTCATGCACAGACCTTCTCTTCCCCTCCATCCCTACTCTGTTTCTACTTTCTGCTTTCCCTGTATTTGCAAGTGGTTTACTTTATTTTGACATAGGCATGTGAAGAAATAAATGAAACAAGGAAAGGAATCTGTGTGGATGAGATAAAGAAATGCCAAAGGGCATGTAAAATCATTTGACCCTAAAAGAAAGAATGAAATCAAAATGACAAAGCCTGTGATGAGCTGAGAACAGAAACCAAGACGGGAAGCTTGTTTTCTGGTTTTCATGGTTAAATTCATGATATTGTACATAGCTGCAGTGATCTTGACAATCTTAATCAATTAACACATTTTATGTTAAAGCGTTTATGCATATGACACACTGCATATTCTATACAATAGCCTACATGATGAAAAACTGCTAAGAAGTAAAAAACAAAACAAGAGGAAAAACACATTATAGATGATATGAAAAATCAGCTATGTTTGTTGTGAGTGCTCAGTCGTAAGACAGGAAGGACTGGTTGGTTCGTCGTCGACCGGGTGAGTTGCCAGCTCTCCTCCCTGCTATCAGTCACCTCTCACTTTCAGAATGCATTAGTCTGTTTTTGATTGACTCAAAGATGTTGTAGTTCTATTTGAGATATTGTGAGCGTGTTTCTTCCGCATCAACAGACAGGCCAGCAACAGGGCATGTGTCCAAGTTACACCAAGCTGACAGGGTGGCTGATTGACCGACTGCTTAGAGGGCCATTTGATTTGCCAGGTGGCTGGTTGCATGGCATGGAGTGCTGTTAGCAGAAGGGAAGCTGTAATTAAACTGTGGTTTTCTTTGTGCTGGCTTAGTCATACTCTTTCCGTTGCTGTAATCGTTTCAGCCCACTTGACTATAGTGTTTTCTTTCTTTCTCTGACCAGACCTCTCTACGAGTCCCAACTTCCAAATATCAGCTAGGGTTTTAAGAAAAGCCTATAAAAGGATCAGCTAGATTCAATAAGATTTTTATAGTGAAGACAGATAAAAAGTAGGGGGGAAGGATTTCTTTTGCTATGATTAGTAAGAAAAATCCCATAAATTGCTTTCTTTCAGCACTTGACCAGCATTTCTGCATTATTTAAATGACTGCTCATACGTTTCTTTAGTGATAGCCTCCAAGGGCACACGCTGCTGCAGGCTCTTGATTGATAGCTGGGCTGCTGTCAGCAGACTGGCCTCCTAAAGTAGACCATGAGGAAAGAAGAGACCGGGGTGTATACAAGCCAAGTACTGTCAACTTCCACTGCCTGTATGGGCAGGGGACACTTGGGTGAAGTGGTTAAATGTGAGCCACCCTCAACATAGACACTGTTATGGAGTCACTTTCTCGCGCGCACTCTCTCACACATGCACACAGAGCTTGTCTCATCTCTTCTCAGCCTTGTCCTTGCTAATAACAAGCAACGTGACAGGACGTGTGTTTCCTCCTCACTGCTGGGAGCTCCTTCCTGGCTTCTGAACAACCCAATTACCAGGGAACAAGCCTCTTCCCTGTAATACGGATGGCACTCCACTTCAATGCAACGCATGCGCATGTGCACATACATATACACACAAGACACCTGTCAGGCTTCACGCAGGCAGATCTTCCATACCTACACACAGGACTAGTGACAGCCCACAGCTATTAGCACGCCACTACTTTGAAGAGGCTTCACTTTCTTTTACTAGTTATTCCTCCTAATGTGCTTGCTCACATTGAATCCTTCGTCTCTGCGTTTGAGGCGTTAAGTGGGAGGAAAAGTGTTTTGGAGACAGGAATAGAGGATTAGTTGTGTGAAGTGTGTGTGTGGCCAACACAGTAGGGGTTTGACAGATATTGTCAGATTTCATATAAGATGATATCGTGCCATGAGGGATTCATTTGCTAATGGCAATTTTCACAGTACAGTGATGCTGGTTCCACTTTCTCCACCACTGGGTCTCCCTGCAGTCATGCTCAAATGGTCAATTGCTCTTGTTTACATGAATCATGGGTAATCACTTTTTTTTTTCTTTTTTTTTAATTTGAAGAAATTTATAAATAGAGCATGTGTGTATTTTCTCATTAACCCTTCTGGGCCACATTCTTTGTCTCCATACAGACCTCAAAACTCTTTGGAGAATGAAACCTGCTCGGAGAAAGAGAACATCCCCAGAGGTTTGAACAGAGTCAACGCAGTAGGTACAGCATGCACCCATTGTTCAAGAGCATAGCTTCACATTTGCAAGGAGTGGACTTTTAATGGACTGATGCACTACAGTAGGTCATCAGGAACATGATAGCGCTGTCATCACTTTCGGTTTAATGAAGAGCACATAATGCATGGCAAAAGTGATTGATTTGCATCGAACCACACTTCCTTCTAGTCAGCTTTATGAGCAGCTTGACTGCATAAGCGGGCCTGCTATGTATGTTTGTGGCAGACTTTGGACCACAATAACGCCTCAGTGCTGTGCCTTCTCTACTTGTTATATCTGCGTTGAAATTCTAGACTACGCTTTTTGTTTTGTTTTGCTTTTTCGTCATGTCTTTTTCACCTTAAAAAAACTGAACAAAAAAACCAAAACCCTAACAGATAAATGGATAAATCGCAGGGACAGAAATAATGGGGGGCAAACACACAAAACAATAACAGATATTAGTACGCACAGTGTGGCTCAGATCTCCATTTTGGAGACATTAAATGCAGCAATTAGGGTAGCACTTTTAAATATACAGCGGCTGCACTGGTGGAACTTCCTGCAATTAGAGGCATGGCACTCTGTGTGAACTCTCGAAGGTGTCAAAGCTCATATCTCCCCCCTCCACCTGATCAGAAAGGCCCTGTGCTGGTGCAAAGGAGGGGTGGAGGGTAAAGGAAAGGGAGTGGGTGTGGGGTTAGGGGGGGTGAAGGCTGAGGCAGGAGACTCAAGGCTGTTGGCATGTGTTGTTTTTCCACTACGTGATCTCTATACCGATGTGGTTGGCATTAATTTTTGATGAACCATCGGCACAGCATACTTCCCTCTCGCCCTCTCATCCCTTCTCGACTCATCCCATTCTCTCCCTCCCTCCCTTCCTTCCTCTCTTTCAGTTACAGGCTTTTCACCCACATATGTAAACTTGCTTTCTTATATTCTGCACATCTTTGCTTTGGAGCATCTGTCTCGCCTTCTGGAACCTCTGTATCTTTGTCACAGTAGCTGAGAGGGGTTGAGGGATTTGGGATGAACTTCTCTTTTGTAGTCCCGCTTTTGCTTGTGGAAGCTCAGTAGAGATTTCCATTTTAATCAGCCCTAATGTACTGTATGTAGACTGTCAAACAAGAACTGCTGAGTTTTCATTGTTTAAAATCTGTTGGCGTTTAGCGGCACATCATTTCTGAAACAAACCATTAAGGTCAACATTTACAGAGCGTAGTTCAAAAGCTGCGTTCGGTATTCTTTAACTTGTAAAGCAATGCTACACAGCTTTACCCACCAGAAATAAGTATTGAAAAGGGACGGAGATTGCCATTGGTTAAAAAAAAAACAAACCATATACCCCATAGCATGGGGAGGTATTAGACAACTATAGCGGTTGCCAAGTTACTTACTGTGCAACTGTGCAAACATCATGCACCACCCTTCATTTTATTATATTTGGCTTCCAAGGAGATCCAGACTTTATTGTAGCTTTTTAAATTGCTCTTGAGCAATAGTTCTCCAGACTTTCTGAAGGTCTTTCAAAGTTTTTCTCTGGACACTCCCTGCTTTTTCACTCTATTTCATTCTGGTCTTTGTAAACGATCATTTTCAGTTGAATTGTTTTTGGGGTTTTTTTGTTTGTTAAGCCACTTAACACTGGCCTATGAATCATTCAGGCATCAAAGGATACCTAATTCAGTAGACTAACCAGTTATTGTGTATACACATAACAAAGAACTGTGCAAAGAATCTGTTTTAAATGGTGTCTTTAGGTACTTTGATACTAGCAGGTCATGGTAAAATCACAGAATTTGATCCCATTTATTTAAAAACCCAACAAACAACAACAACCAAATGGAACACAATCTGAAAGGCATCAAATTGTATGTTTGCACTAACAAAGTGATTCCCGAAGAGCTTTTAGCCAAAAACCCAGCCATCCTGTGTGCATCCTTAATAAAATGGAAGAACTGGACAAGTGGACTATTTAGAACTGACAGGCCTAAGAACCATGTACAGCAGATAAACACTGTCTGAAAGTCTTGTCTTTAAGAAATAGAAACAAATTCAGGAAAGACCTGACTGAGGACATGAGTTGAATCAATCTACCAATCTAGTTAAAGCCTGGATAGAAAAGTACACGATGAAACAGAATCGGTCAGAGCTCGGACCTCAGTATTATTATAACTACATAAGCTGATCTTGATGTGCTTCAGGAACCAAGGAGAACTATTTCTGAAGTCTACTTACAGCTCGGCTCAAAAGAATAAAGTTGGTAATGCCAAATATTGACTTTCGAGTTGGTTAATATTGTATAAACTCTGATTTGCGTTATACCTGAACTGTTTTTTACTCCACATTGTAAACATGTTTATGGTGGGCATTTTAACATGGAAACATAAAAACATTCATTCAAACACAAAGACATTTATCGGCTTAAAGAGTTACACAAGTTTTTATTACTCATTTTGTAGCTTTCGATTTTATCACACACAAGTGCAGTTTATTGAGCGGTCATACGGTAATGTTATCAGTGCTTTAATGACCTGTGTGTTGGCTTAAGAGTTGCTACTTAACGTTTATTCAGCAGCAGTTTGATGAAAGTTCATCACTGCTTACAGCCATTTACAGGGATCATTCCTACCACCTATAGAGTTTTATTTTAGGAATATTATGTTGCATAATATGCAAGTATATAGATCTTTGCTTGCTCTTATTGGAGACACTGTCTGAATGTTTCCTGTTGGCAGAGAGGGTGACATAGATGTTGCTGACCAGTGTTGTTTTTGACTGATTTTAATGGAGTTATCATTCACCATTGGAATTTTGAAATGTTTATTGCCAGTAAATGCATCTGAGGCACAGTTTAAGAAGCAGTAATGTTCACTTGGGGAATTATTTTCCTGCCATTGCTTTCAGAGGTAGCAATAGTAGATGTCTTCAAATAGTTTTAAATATATCCAGTAACTGGCACAGAATACACTTCAAACACATTCCTTACAAATAGCATTGTTACAGGCTTTGAGCGGCTTTTTGGTCCAGGGATCAGCAGGCCAAGCAGTGCTTTACAGGAGTGTAGCAAGCAGACTGAGGGATATAAAGAGCAACACATACATTTAACTTTTCTATTAAAGTGTGAAACAGGGGATTTATAGAAAAGGACAGGCGGATTTATCCTTTCCGTGCTTGTAAATGCTGAGCATGCAATTACCCCTATAATAGAGGCGTTGTGTCCAAATTGGAACCATTAAAGTGATTTAACAGTGCGTGGATTGGCCCTGGCATTTGCTAGGATGTGTACACATGGGGTGTAGTGGAATGGGTGTTTAATCACTGCGTTTTAGTGCTCGGTAATAGCAGAGCAGCCCATGTAGAACACTGACGTGCCACAAAGTATAGCTTACTCATTAGGTCCTGTAGTTTGGGTGTTTTTGATTTTTAGCTTGGAAATATTGGTTTGCTTGACTGATTGGTCTCGTTACTGATGCTGAAACTGTAACAACCAGACTACCTTCTTTATGATGTCATGCCATCAAATAACTGAGGTTTAATATGCAGTGCAAAATAAAGATTATTGCAAATTATTGCAGCAAATCATAGCACACTCTAATCTGACTTGTCTGAATAGTTTATTACCTGCTCTGTTTTCTGATGCCGTTCTTAATGAACTGATTTATCTCATGATTGCAATGATTTTTGAGCTGCATTCAAGTCCAAAAGCAGACTGTGTAATTCTCTCTGAACACCTCCACAGAGGTGTATGAAGCAGGTAAGAGGTGGAAATAGCGTAGATCTTTCATTTCATTTCAGTGGATTTGTAGTTGAATTAAAAATTCTGAGCAATTCTGAGACATTTTACTAAATAGTCCTGATATTTTCACAGAATCAAAAGTAATGTGGGGGAAGGCGGGTTGCAAGTACTTGGTTGTAAATCCTTTGCAGTTAATGACTGCTTCAGGTCCAGAACCCATGAATCTCAACAGTTACTGTGTTTCCTCACCTTGGGTGCTCTGCCAGACTTCTGCCTCCTCCAAAAATGTATTTATTTATTTATTTGTTTTCATCTATGCATTTCTGATTTCATCTCCATCGTCGACATTAATTAGTGACCTGGGTACTTTTGCTCATTACCAAAAGCCTCTTCCATCGTGCCAGAAACAAATAGAGAAAATTTCGAACAATTATGTCACTGTCTTTAATGCCCAACTGTGCACTATAAGTCACCACTGACACATAATTATTGTATTAAACTTTATGGCGCATCTTTAGAAAAAACAAACATAAAAACAAATTAAGCAGCTTATTAGGTACACCTTAATAGTTCTGGGTTGCATAAATTCAAGGTGTTGGAAACATTGCTCATAGGTTGTTGGGTTTTTTTGTGTGTTTTTTTTCTTTCTTTTTTTTTCTTTGTTTTTTGTCCACATTGAGATGACAACATCACACAGTTACTGCATATTTGCCAGCTGCACATCTATGAGGTTAATCTCTTGTCCCACCAAATCCTAAAGGTGCTCTATTATGTTGAGATCTTTGTTATATTCAGGAAACCACTTTGAGATGATTTGAACGGTATGATACTGTGTGTTATCTTACTGGAAGCAGCCATCAGAATGGATCTGTGCTTTCATGTTGTTCATGACAAATTCTGTCTAAAAGTTGGACCAAAAACTGAGAGTCATTACAGCGGGCAAAGTTTTTTCACTCTTCTATAGTCCAATTTCGGTGAGCCTGTGTGAATTCCATCCTCAGTTTCCTGTTCTTAGTTGACAGGCATGACACCTGGCACTCCTGACCTCTGACATCAACACTCAACAACACTGACATCAACTGCTGCTCACAGGACATTTTCTTGGGGGAAAATCCCAGCCCATCTGTCACCGGATCAAACCAAACTGTCTTCATATTCACTTAAATCAACTTTCTTCCCCCTTCTGATACTTGGTTTGAACTTCTGCAGTTCATCTTAACCATGTCTACATGCCTAAATGCATTGAGTTACTGCCATGTGATCACTCCATCCTCTATTTCCTTCACTACTTCTCAAATAATCTACAGTTAGGTCCATAAGTGTTTGGATAGCCACACAATTTTTCTAATTTTCCTCTGTACCCCACCAGTGTGGGTTTTATTTCAAACAAATATGCGAGTGAAGGTGCAGCAGTAATTCAAGGAATTTAATAAAAGTAATGCATTAACTGTTTAATAATTACAGCTACTCTTATGGAAGCTGTTTCATGGCCAGGTGATGCCTGTTCCCTTGTTATTTCACTACAAATTAAGAAGATAACATACCTGGAGTTGATTCCAAGTGTTGAGCTAGCATTAGGCAGCCACCCACTGGAACGCTTAACACGAAGTCCAAAGAGATGTTGATGCAAGTAAAGGAGGACATTTTCACCTAGCGAGAAAGGCAAAAAATAGTTAGTCTACAATCAAGAGAACCCTTCATGAATGGAAATACAGAGGGTTTACACCAAGGTCCAAAACAATGGTTATACTCAAGAACATGAAGGCCAAATTAGGCTATACCAGAAAAGATCTAAAGGACTCGCTGCACTGCTCTGGAAAATTACTTAGGAAAGATGAAATCAAGAAGAACTTGTATTAGAATGATGATGAGAAAAAAAGTATAGAGAAAAAGAAAAACATCTCATGATTTGACGCATAGCACATCTGTCAAACATGGTGGACCCAATGTTATGGCACGGGCTTGTGTGGCTGCCAGTAGAACATGGTCACTACTGTTTATTGTTGACATGACAGCTGATCGATGTAGCAGAATGAATCATGAAGTGATCAAGGTCGCACTTTGCTCCGATTAAGCCAAATGCTGCAAAACCGTTTGAATAGTACTTCACAGTGCATATGAATAATGACCCAAAGCATATTGGAACAGTAACCCAAGAGTTTCTAAAACCAAAGGAATGAGATATTCTTCAATGGCCAGGTCTATCAGCGGATCTCAACCCAATAGAGCATGCTTTTCAATTACTGCGGATATAACTGAAGGCAGTGAGACCCACAAATGAGCACCAAGTGAAGGTGGCTGCAGGAAAATACCTGGTAGAGCATCTCAAGGAATGGAATGCAGTATTTGGTGATGTCCATGGATTGTAGACTTCAGGTATTCACTGAATTCAAGTATTAAAGATAACATATTAAAAATGTTATTTTGTACCAATGTGTGGTTTTTTTTGTTTTTGTTTTTTTTAAAGAAAGAAAGAGAGAAAGAAAGAGAAAGAAAGAAAGAAAGAAAGAAAGAAAGAAATTTGATTCCAAAATACTTAATGCAAATAAAATATGTTAAAGCTCTTGAATTAAAGCTGGAAGTCTGCATTTGAGTCACATCATGGCCAATTGACTCAAAATTATCTGTGCTGGTACAAAGGTTGAGTGATTGTCCAAATACTTGTGGACCTTTATGAAGAAAATGTGCAATATTTGTCTGTGCCAACCATGGTGGTCTGAGCTGGATTTGAACTGAACTGGAATTTTTTTTTTTATCTCCTCCATTCCATTTTTCAACCTTTCAACTATTGTGGATGGCATTTAATACATCTTTGCAGCCTCAAAGACATTTACTGGAGCAAAAGAATTCTTCAGAATGAATACGAACCAGCATTCTCAATATTTTGCCTGCATGCGTTTTGCTGTCCCCTTCACCGCTTCTTCTCCCTCCCTCTCCCCCATCTCCACCTATTTTCTTTTTTTTTTTTCTTTTTGCCCCACTCTTTGCTCTGTGTGCGTTGGAGTGGAGCCCCTGTACAGGGATGGCGTCCTGGGGAGAGCTAGTAAAGCATTTATTACAGCCTTTGCAGTTCTGTGTTATACTGGCAAGCACAGAGCCACTCATGCTTGGCCTTTAACTTCTCTCTGAAGTTCAGCCATACATGAAAAGAGGGGGCTCTGGCCCACTAATTTATTCCTGATTTAATATTGTATTTGAAAAAGTGAGGAATGCAGTATAAATGAGGAAAAAAGAAATGGGTGGAATAAAATTGTGTACAAAAATGTAAATGGAGTCTTTTGAGAGGGGTTTTTTTTTCCTCCCCCGCTAGTAGTTTGCTGATTAAATATCACGTGGTGACACTGGCAATGCCCAGCAGAGCTTTTGAACCTAGGATCTGTGAAGAATCGTTTTCGAGGCTTTGTGCGAGGGCTGTCTACCATAACTTCCTCTTAAGTAACAATATAGGGATGAGTGAACAGGAAGCGGGACTACTTTTTCACCACTACATTCATTTACTCACCAACTGCTCTGATATTAACTTTGTTGGGCACGGGGTGTAAGTGGAAAATCTCCCTCTATAAAAGAGGGAAAGAGCGAGGCGAATTAGCCCAACTCTCCATCTTAAATTTTTTTTTTTCCCTTCCGCTTTTTTTTTTTTTTCTCTCCCTTGAAAGATCTCCCCCCTTTTTTCTCATCACTCCTCTTTAATCGCAACCTCATTGGCGGGTCGTACTCTTTTTAGGTCAGGGATTTTTTTTTCGTGTGTTTGTTTGGTGACATTTCTGTGGTATTTAATTGGCGTATTCACCATATGGACGGGGACAATGGGAAGGACATCAGGCACACCCTGATTTTTGATTTCTCTCTTCCGCCTCTTCTTTCTTTTGGGTGTGTTTGTCCGTTGTGTTCGTCCTGGTCGAAGGAGAGACCCTCCTCCACAGAGCTTGCAAGAGGAACCAAGTGGAAACGGTGCTTCAGATCTTGGTGCTTCCTGGCATAGACATCAATGTTAAAGGTAAGACTTCTCTCACTTTCCCTTTTTTCCATAACCTCTATCTCACTGTCGTCTCACTTCACTCCCACTGTTTGCTCTGGGGTTTTGGAGAGCGATTAACACTGGAGGAAAAAAAAAAAAGGGGGAGAGAAGAAATAGGAGTGTGTGCGCGTCATCATCATTGCCTTTAACCTTTAGCTAAAATGTAAAGGGTGTGTCTAGTAAGAGCAGGATGGGTTTGGAGTGTCAGATTTATAGATTTATGGCCACTTTGCTAAGTGAATTGAATCCCTTTTGATATTTCAGAGTGACTTTCTTTAGTCCCTTTAGGTCAAATATAATGACTTGCCCTCCTTTTATGGAAATGTGCCGTTTTCAAAGGTTTCTCTGATTTTGTAATCACCCCTTAATAGTAGACTAAATTGACTTGCATCTTGGTGGGGGTTATGGGGGATTCTTAAGTCTAAAATGCGATCAAGTAGAACTACGGGGCAAAATGGTAAAATAACTGCTGCCACATTACAGATTTCTCCAAAAAAGGCCTGATGCTAATTGAGTCAGAGCATGTTTGGTTTTCAGAGGATTTTCTTTTCTCAACTACAGCAGATTATCTGTCTGTCATTTTTTTTATTTTTACTTTTTTATTATCAGTCTTTAGAATGTGTCTGTCTTTCTGTGTTTTAATCCTGGATTAAAACATGAAAAGATGCTGCAACGATTTTAATGTTTCTTTAAAACATTATTTTTTTTACTCTTGATTTGTAGCTGTGTATTATCATAGCCTATGCGTTGTGAGCATTTATGATGTTTGAATGCTCTGCTTCCATTGCATTGCTTTATATTTACACTTCTAAAACATTAGTTGTCATTTGTGTTTCAGGCATATTGCATGTATCCTGCCATTATGTGTAGATGATGTGTATGTGCAGAGCTGATCTACCAGAGCCATTTCACTTCCTATTAGTTTGGCCCATTGTACAAAAGTTATTAGATAGTATTGTCCTAGCATGTGCTGATTGATTGACACGTCGAGTGACAATACGTCTTGCAACCAATAACTAGACAACAGAAGCATTACTAGACCAAAACAGAAACTTGTGTGTATAAGCAACAGGTGAATGAAGGTTGAAATCATAATGGTGCATGCCTTAAACTTGATCTTGGCATGCATAATAGCAACATAAAAGTATTTTACCACATGCAAAACAAATAAACATACACAAACAAACAAAGAAAAGAAATTAAAAATTTGGAATTATGGAGTATAGATTCATTTGAGCCCAGAGCCCAGAGAGTGTTTCACAGGTTGTTTGGTGAGGTGAACAACAGGTGGATATTCTAAACTGTGATTAACATTGCTTCCCCATTTCATTTGACTTTCATTTTGAGTCAGCATTGTTTGTGCCTCTGTTTCCGGTTTGTTGATCACATAGACCATGCAGGCTGGACACCTCTGCACGAGGCATGCAACCACGGCAGCACCGAGTGTGTGGAAGCTTTGCTGCACCACCACCCTTCCCCTGTGCTTAATAATCAGGTGGATGGAGTGAGTCCACTGCACGATGCCCTGCTAAATGGACACATGGACATTGCCAAAATGCTGCTGGAACATGCAGGCAAGTAAACTCTTGCAGTACATGCACAGACTGACTGCTTCAGCGTATAAGCTTTTAACATTCTGTTGGCGGGAACTTATGCAATATAACAAATGTTGGCTTTATAATAATTAAACAATACTCAAATGTTCTCCAAGTAAGGTTGGTCACACATTGATAGTTTGGTGAATGGTTCTCAAACTCTGTGGCGCAAACAACAAATTGAAAAGACGAAGTTAAACCAACTCAAATGACCACCATTTGATGCAGGGTTGAACAAACAATACTAATATTGCATAGAGTTGGCGCGTCTATGTCTTTCTCTATGTAGCCACAATAGCTCGAAAGCTTTTGCGTGAATTCTGATAAAATCCTGTATGGCTGTAGAATGGGATCATGTTAACAATCCATTACATCCACGTCTTCAAAGTCCACTTAGTGATCCATTGGTCGGAAACTGACAAAGAGCCTCATAACTTCACTTCAAACTATGATTCTTACAAGTGTGTCAAAATATAGAAATGACCAGAGAAAGATCAGTGGGAGAAACATTTCATCACTCATCCAAGTCTTCAAT
>NW_005187407.1:7952492-7955007 GCF_000239375.1 Pundamilia nyererei
GATGATGTGGACAAAATACTCATTTGCCTAATAATTCTGCACTCCCTGTATAGGACCACTGTAGATGGATGGATAAAGCAATAAATGGAAATGCATTTGGCCTTTTAGCAGCTCACATATTAAATAATGTATAAATATATTTAAGCAATGATGAACTTATTTATGTATACAGGTGAATATATGTTGGGTATGGCCAATGCTTTGAAACAGACTGCTAATCAGCACAAGACCACATTATTGGTGTTATTTTTATTAGTATCAGTGGATTATTGTTTTTTTATTGTTAACGTCACAGGATTAGCCTTAGTACTTTTTTACTCTAGCATTTCATGTGAATAAACTTGTATAATTTATACACAATGTCGCTGCTGCTGTAGCCAAGATCAACTTTGAGTCCAACAAAGCAAACAAATGTAGTCAAGCGTATCAAGCAATTGAATGTCGTGTTTGACCTTATTTACAAGGCCACAGTTTTATCTTAATTACCCTGCTGGAAGAATAAGGACCTTGTTGATGAGAACGCTTTTAAAGCGGCACTCCACCAATGTTCCACATCGATTTGAGTTTGTCCATCACATGTGATGCTATTTATTCTCCAGTTTGAAAAGTTTTGGGGGGAAAAACTGACCTCATGATGGGCCGGCCCATTTGGGCATTTTATGGCAGAAAGTGTCTGCCGCAGACTAGGAAGTGGGTGTTTAAAGACAACAAAAGATATTTACCCATCATGGAGGGACAAACCAAAAGGTGCTATTAATTTGGACCACCCTATAAATGTTTACACTGGTCATAGTTTAAGCCATTCGATAAAAACGCGGCACGAATTTTGATGTTTTCTAATATGCTGCAAATGGCGACTCTTGTTTGGTACAGAAACAGGATTGACATTGCGACCCAGAAGCTGTAGCAGTTGTCTGCTTCTTCACTGTATGAATTCTAGATCATATATACCATCTCCCTCTCTCTGCCCCCACTGCTAACCTTCATAATTCACATGCAATCCGGCGCTGCAGTGTCTGTCCAAAGAGATTACAGCACCGCCTGGTAAGATGTCTGTTAACGTCTTTTTGACAAGATTAGAGGAGTCAGGGTGCGCCGCTTGCAAAATTCACATGCGGGTTTTTGCGGAAATGTGTCACAACAAAAGTAGTTTGTGTGTCTGCGTGTTTGCGTGCCACATGCAGTCGGAGCTCAGTAGGGTTGAGGTGAGTATGACGCGTGTCGGAGTTCAGGAGAGGGTGGCATTGCTGGTGGTATGGCAGCAGGTGACTTGGGAAAATGTCTGTGTGTGTGTTACTGTGTGTGTGTTTTTTGGGGGGAGGAGTGATATTTGCCAGCATTGAACCAGTCCCCCATGTAACATACCTCTGCTTCAACTCACTTCTCAGTTTGACTAATTATAGTTAATTTGATTCGACTTTCCCATTAACACATGTACATATTCTGTCCTCAAAAAATAAATTAGACTGGGATTGTTTAGTCCCGGAGAGGAAACAAGAGAGCGCTCCCCCCGTTCTTTTTTTTTTTTTTTTTTTTTTTTTCCCTTCCTTCCTCAGTAACAGCAGAGAGAGCAAATTAAAAGAGGTCAGACGAAGCAGCTATCTGTATCTATAAAATTGGAAGCGGGTGTCTGCGTGCGTGCGTGTGTGTGTCTGTGCGTGCGTGTGTGTGTAGCAGACGTCTGGCTTCACTGTCTAGGCCAGGTCTTTTTGCAGGGACCAAACAGAACAACAGGAATGAAAATTCTCTCAATTTGAAACACCTGGAGGCTCCTACATTATACTTCTTTCCTCACTCAGTCCCTCCCGACTGTTTGCTATTTCCTCACACCTTGATGGCGGGTTGTCTAAAGGCTACAGCGGGGAGTTGGTGAGGAGGTGGTCCTCTTGACTTCAGGCTGTACTGTCTTTCAGGGTCTCTTTTCCATGATCTCCATCTTGTTGCCATGGACACCATCAGTAGGCCTAGGCTTTTTTTCTTTTTCTTTTTTTTTTTCTTTTTTTTTCTCTTGCTCTTCTTTTTTAGATTCTTACGTCCAGGCTGTTAAACGTGGAAAGTTTTGGCTTTGGGGCCTGCATCCTGCTTAGTTACCGTTACCATAACCATCTTTATATTGTTCTTCATTCCAATTTTTCACTCTAAACTCAAGCAGGACTTTTGTGCTTGTGGCTGCATTTCTAACACCCATACATCAGACCGCTTTTAAAATTTTGGCCAGGTACACTTGTTTCACCGTCCCATGATAGGGAAACAGGCTAGTGGGCCAGATGCATCTCTATTTATTATATTCCTGTGGGTTTTATTCTTCTGAGCGCATGCTGCATTTCCCGAAACTATTTTTTTTTTTTTTTTTTTTTTTTTATCGAGCCATTCACCCTGTTGTCCTAGTTGTTTCCAGCAGACAAGCTGAACCTAGCTGCCAAGGTTTTGGTAGGCCAGAGAGGGCAATACTGACACTGGCACACCAACAAAGCCTTTACTTGGGAGTGATCTCACCCCTTTGTAAGCCTGTCTG
>NW_005187407.1:7955060-8013044 GCF_000239375.1 Pundamilia nyererei
GTGTGTGTGTGTGTGTGTGTGTGTGTGTGTGTGTGTGTGTGTGTGTGTTTTAAAGGATGAATTGTATGGGGGAGGAAGGGCTAGATCCCACCCCTACCCACTCTACCTCAGTCCCTCCAGGCTTATGGAGCTGGCAATGAAAGGATGCCATGGCTGAGGGCAAGGCTGACACTGCTTTCTCCCCCTCCTCCTCCCGTTGCCCAAGGCCGCCCCACATGACCCTGCTTGCGTGTGTTTGGCTTGTTTTTAACACAGTATTGAAGTGTCCTTGGCTATATATTTTCGCGTATGTGTCTACATACGCAAAATCGTTTTCATGAGTCTCAAATGCTTTAATGAGTGTATGTTCGCTGTTGCTCCTCGTGTCCCTTCCTTTCTCAGCTGGTAGAAATGTTATACGTTTTGCAGGGTGGCCATGGCAGCCGGTACTCCTGATTGGAATGGAAAATGACCCGGAGCCTTTAGTTGTGCAGTTCAGACCTGGCACGCGCATCGAGGAGGCGTGTCAGTCAGCAAAGAGGGTGGAGAAAAATAAAGAAAAGAGCTTTTAAGCTGTCACCACACAGCCCCGTGACCGTAATCACTGATGCCGTCCTCTAAATACTCCCCACCACGTTAGTAAGCGCGGCTAGTCCACCTCAACTTGTAAACACGAAGGGATTCTCACGAAGAGATTAAAGATGCTCGAAGAGGAAAGAATATAAAAGTTGGAAATAACTGTTCAGGTTTAAGTGTTTTAAGATGTTTCTACTTCAATTATTTGCCTTAAGTTGGGTTCAGAGACCCCAGAGAAGTTGCTGCATGACTACTTCTTCAATTCCTCTTTCAGTTTTTGTGCATTTGTGCATGTCTTGGATGCACGCACACACAAACACGCACGCCAGATTCTGTGATCCCGGCAGATATTAACGCAAACTAGTGGTTGTGGAGCAGAAAGATGTCATTTGCTCAGTGGCACAAGAAACACACGGTCCCCTTGGACAGCTGTAGTCAACGTGGTTCGTCTCTGTCTTTCTCTGTCATAGATCTGCGCGCACACACACTACACACAGGTAGTTGTTTAGACACACTTGGGCCTTTTCACTGTCAGCATGGTAAAGAAATAAATAAAGTTCATTCTGCTCAGCACTTATTTCCCCGTGGGTCCTGAACTGGCAACGGTGAGGAGCTGAGCTCTTGTACTATTAGAGGTGAAGCTGTGTTTGGAGCCCTCGGCTTCACTCCGGAGTGTTGGATGTTTCAGCTGCAGGTTTCTCCAGGCTGTAGTTCAAGGACTTTCCTCGCTGGGAATTCTGACTAGTCTTCTTTCTCTCTTCCTGCCTGTCTCTTATTACCCCTGAAATATACGCAGACTCACCACATACCTGTATTTCTGTGGGGTTTTTGGGGTGGGGGGTTTTTTTGTTTGTTTTTTAGGGGGGGCAGTTGCCGTGGATTAAATCTGGGGCCTCTTTCCAGTGGTGTTCCTGATTACTCTTCGCTGTTCTCCAAGATAAAGGTGTGACCCCTTTTCAGAGAAAATCTGTATGTTTTTATGTAGATGAGGGCCAAAGATGTTCCAAAAATGAATGTGGTGATTTTGAGATTTGCTAGCAAGTGCTTCTTGCCTGTTATTTATGCCCAGCACCACTTATAATATACAAAGGCACGTTTTGCCCTTTCTGTTTCCCTTTTAAACAGCTGCAGTATTCAGTGGGCATGAAGGCCACTGAGAGCTACCTTCTGTAAAAAGAGAGGGCAGAGGTCAAGGAACATTAAACTTTCTGTTTTTTTATTTACTTTGCTGTCCTCTTTCACCTACAAGGTTCAGGGTTTATTTAAAAGGACTACATGAAGGGATGGACGATGAATTTGTAGGTGTTGAAAGCGTGCTTTTCTCAACCGCAAACAAGGCTGAGATTCAAGGTTTAGTTCATTTCTTTTGTTTCCAGGTTGACTGAAAAGTGGGGTAAAGAAAACAGCATGGTCACAGGACTAGGAGATCTTTATTTATTTATTATTGGCCATGAAGATTGCTGTCTGTCCCTGTGTTCCAACTGTGAACTTAAATCATCACATGGTCGACAAGAATGAAAATGTTAGAACGTTTTTTTCTTCTGAAGCTTAAATTAAAACGTTGAGTGACTTCTCTGCGAGGAATTCAATGGTATATTAAAAATTATGGTAATAAAAAGTACATGCAAGAGACTTTTTTTTTAACATATTTGAAATTCATTAACAAGAAGGCAACAATGGCTGATGTTTGAACTTGGGAGGAATGGGTCGTAGTGAAAGCTCATGCATTCAACAGCAGTTTAGTGTGTTTTCTTAAACCGTTCTTTCAATGACGAGCTGAATACAGCAGCGTGAATGGAGTGTTGTAATTAAAGTATTTAAGGACACTTCTAGCTCACCTCTGAAGCTGTTTTTGGAGAAGAGAAAATATTGTATGTAGTGGAAGTCATTAAAGTCTTTAAACAATTGGGATGTAAAGTGATTTGAAGTTTCTCAACTCAAACTTTTCCCACACAATAAAAAAACTGAAAAGTCCTTGTTTTAGGAATGTATATGAGGTGGAAGTGAAAGCGATTCGTCTTTGCTCGTGTCCTATTCCAGCCTGTCCCAGAAAACAAAAACAGAAATGAAGAGTTGATTCGTCTAAGTGATGTCATCAAATTGAACTTTTTGGGGGATTTACTGACTGGGAAATAAGACACAATTAATTAGATTAATAGATAGATTCACGACCAGTTAAGGATTCATTTAGAGCTCCAGTCTGACAGCCTCCCCAGCACCCATAATGATGATGATGATGAGTTTTATGAGTATATCGCAATAAAAATGTGGTTTGATGACCATTTGAACAGGTTCCAGGTTTTTTGAAGAATAGCAAGGGCAGTAAGCGGCATAGGCAAAGGTCATCCTTAATAACCTCTGATGTACACCCAGTCGTCGTTGTTATTATTATTATTATTATTATTATTCTGGAAGCAGCCTTGAAATGTGACAGAAACTGCTCAGTTCAGAAAAGATACCTAGTAGGTGGGAAAGAGTTAAGGTGCTAAAGGCCAGCATCCAGTAAGTCGAAGCATATTTGATGCCCATTATAACTAGAAGTGACTGTAGTGGTGTTGGATTACACAAAGCATAGCAACTGTTTACAATGCCAGCAATATTTTAATGTGAATTAACAAGGTAACAATAATATATCCAAACCAGTGCAGTTACTCCTCCATTAATATCGGTAAACGAAATATCACTGAGTGTTCAGACACTGCTGTTACAGACGGGGATTTTAGCATACTCGTCTGTCTGGTTGTTCCACATCTGAAGCCTCTCCGCTGGCTGCTTTGGTGCGTCACTTGGTTGGCCTTGTTGTTTTCGCTGTGGTTTCTAGTTGCTAGCTAGCAGCTCCCTGTGGATAAGTGATGCCGTGCCCCTGGCTGCAGTTCACACACTCACCCTGCCTCTCTTTTTCAGGCAGCAAGAGGGGGGTGGGGGGCGGGAGAGAGAGAGAGAGGGCGAGAGGATGTTTACCATGCTGTGGAGCTGCCTGCTTCCCAGCTTGTCTGCCTGAGCCCCAGCCTCAGACCAGAGACAGAGAGAGGGAGAGACATAGGGGGAGGGAGCACGGCATCTTTCTTTCCTTCCCTCCCTCCCTCCCTCTTTTAGCGCCGATTTTCCCTTCCTCCACTCTTGCTTTTATATTTCTTGTCTTCGCCTGCCCTCTAAAGGCCAAAGGGCTTTGCGCTCTGTATGTAAATGCCTGTGTGGTGTGAAACAGCCAGACTGCATCTGGCTGGTGCATTCACTCAGCATGTGAATTTCCTCCCTCCGCTAGTAGCTTCAGAGCTTAGGTTATAGTGGGGTATTTTTGCATCAAACACACACGCACAAACACACACACACAGAGGTTGGTGTAATTACCCTATGCTCTCATGTAATCCCCCAGGTGCAGTATTTATCTCCACTGCAGCATATCTGACACCCAGCGCCAATACCTGGATTCACTTCAGTCACAGTCCCTGCACCAAAACCATTCCTCAGGCGGTAGTCTCATAACACTGTGTTGTATACATGTATTACATTATAAGCAGCACGTGATGCTATTTCCGTGTCTTCTGTTATGTTGAAATATGTAATTTAGCATTGGATATGACCATTGACATCTGTATCGAGTGCAGTAGAGTTGTGTGGTGGAACATTAGAGGGTGTCTTACGTCCTATGATGGATAATAAGGAGCGACTGATTCTTCTGTTCAGTCGATGGAACGAGTAAAAACAAATATGAAAAGGTGAAAGACAGGAGCTGACGCTTAATGGAAATAAGGCAGGTTATCATGCAAATGTGACAAACTGCAGACACTGTCACACAGTCAGTTGTGTGTTCTACAAACAAACATGCAGCCTTCAAACAGTCAGCCTCGCGGGCTTTCTGGCAAGCCGAGCCCAAGCCCGTGCTAGGGTGGCCCCTTCCTCCCCATCACCAGTGTCATCACGTTGGTTGAAGCCTGTCTGTTAGTGGGGTTTAATGTGATGATGGTGGAGAATACTGGGGGGAAAAGCACACACGTTATCACTTTATTTTTTTGTTTTTATTCTAGTGCAAGATTTCTTTTGTCTGATTGTAAATTACAAATGTATTGTCTTATAATGCAAGTGATGCTTTGTATGGTTATTGTCCCCACATGTCCTTTTTCATCCAGTGTGCATTTCTTGCACTATTTCTAATATGATTTTTGCCCTCTCTTGTTCGTTTTTATGTTTTCTTTGCTCAATAGCAGCTTAAAGGTCATTGCATTGCAGCTAAAGAGGACTGCTGCTTTCATAGTCGATGAAAAGAGAAGAATTAAGTAGGAGTGATTGAATTGAACCTTGTATTTCCTCTTTACTTATTTCCACTTTAAGTTGAAAACACTCTACAAAGTGCTTGGGTTCATGGCACAAACTTACAGCCCACTTGTGGAGCTCTATTAAGCACGGAGTTTCTCAAAGGAACACACAACAGGGTATATTGTGAAAAAGGAAAAAAGCACTACTTAGAAAGCCGTCCCTTATTTTTCATTTTATTTTATTTTTTAAGAGATAATATAGAAAATACAGAAAAGACAAAAGATCCCCACCCCTTCTTCAGCTAACACTTGAACGTCGACCTGAAACTTTCTACAATGTGTCAGGCCAGGGTTGATTTCACACATTACAGTGGATGAGTGTAATGGCGAAGACAGCTTGTTATAGAAACCTGGTGATTATGACCTGCTGTGAACAATCTCACTCTGTTTCACATACACCGCTCTGCTTCTTCTCCCCGCTCGCCTCCCCCCACCCTCCACCTTTCTCCTGTGGCCACTTTGATCAAATCTGCGCTCTTACGTCCTTGACTGCTGCCCCCGACGCCTGACCCCAGCATTCGAAATTTGCTCGCTTATGTAAAAGTTTATGTAGATTAATGCCACAATTTATGCAGATTGAGTTTTTGCCACTCAGACTTGAAGCACTAAAAGGTAGATGAGCGTTGACCTTCCCCACTAACGGCTACGTGAGCTCTCATCGATTATCTCATAACTGCTACAAACAGTGTAGCAGACAGAGGGATGAAGAGCAATTTCAAATTTCATAATGTTTCATTTTTAAACTTTTTTTTAAGTGTCGCTTAGAGGAGAGAGAAAAAAGGATGGCTTTTTATAAAAATGGAATCTGGGAGGCTTAGTAAGTGCGGTTTATGTCACAATGCAACACACGCACATGATCGTCCCTCCTTTAAAACATCATGCTTCCTGCAGCCCCACAGTGTCTGTCAAACAGAAACAACTGCCAGCAGTGGTATCGAGCAGTCTTTCAGCTGTCTGTGTGTCATTCCGAGCCTCCACAGAGCCGTAAACTTGCTCACAAGTGGCACCAGCATTGCCGAGGTTGAACAGTCAAGTGCCATCAAAAGCAGTTTGCCACAGAAATGGGTCTGTGTGAAAGCAAACAAAGGGCTCACACTTGACTCGACCCGCTCCACGTAGGCTAAATGCACAGGGGCTTGTCTGACACTGGAAAATGGCTTTCAGCCTGAACAGAGAAGCAGAAGAGTAGAGCGTAGAGGAAGGTGGAGGGAGGGGGGGTGAATGTCACCATTATAACTTTGCTGGCTTTCTAAAAGGAGACGGAAAAAGTGTTACATTCAAGCAGAGACTGTCATCTTCAGTTTGAATGTAGTGAAGCATGTCTGAAAGGGCCATGTCAGGGTTATTGGAGGTGTTTTTGAATGTATAGAAATTCCCGGAAGCTACGAGCCTATATGGAGTGTTTGCAGCACAATAACAGATGTTATGGATTAATGCGTAACTTGAGTGGCGTTATTGTTACAAGCCACTTTTTTTATTTTTTGTATCACAAGCTTAACAGATCAATTTGCTGATGTCACAGTCACTAGTTAGTCATCCCCCCCAGTAGCACCCTGTTCTCTGATGAGCTCCCTCACAGGAGCACATAAAAGGAAGGAAAAGCAGACCCTTCATCAGGTCACTAACCCTTACACAAACACAAAGTGACCCGCCAGTCAGAGAGTTGAGACAAGGTGTCAGCTGATGTTACTGCTGAAGTGAGCTAAAAGCCTCAGCTGGCAGTGAGTGCCACTGGGACAACAGCTGTTCATTTAAACTCTCTGCTTCACACACTGTTTTTTGTTTGGGGTTGGGGACTCTCCGTCACTGTATCTGTGTACTGTTAGTGCGCACACACAGGAATGCACAATTTAGATCGGTTGCGGCGTCTTGCCGTTGACCCGTGTTGTCTCTTATGCCTTATTTGATAATGACGCTGCAGTCGAAGGTAGCTTTGGCTGCATGTCAGTTTTATCTGTGCTACTGTTGTCACTGATGCTTCTGTTTACATTACACTCATTAACACCAAAGTCTCAGACCAAACTGCCACTTAAAAATATTTAAAATCGGATTTTTTTTCTACTGCACCGTAGCTTCAAGTACATGTTAACCTGTGTTTCTAATGTTCTGCCTTAATTTTTACAAAAGCACTTTCACATATGGAGACTTATGACAGTAGTGCCTCCCTAACTGTTGTCATTGTCGCTTTGAAGACTATGGAGTAATGTTTTGTCGTATCAGAACAAATAGTTTTAATTTGTGTTTTAAAAATAAAAAAGTTTGTGTGATCTGATCCTGTACATCTCTGTCCCATCTTAGGATCTGTCCTTCTACGCCAGACGGATGGCCACGGTCGGGTCCCGCTGGATCTAGTCTCTGAGCCAAGTCAGAGGGAAGAGCTCCTCCATAGTGCACAGCTTGGAGACACAAAGTTTTTGAGAAATAAAGCAACTGAAGTTAACCTTCCCCTCTTGGAGGCTGGATCATCTCTGCTGTCCCTACTCATTTTCTCCTACCTCAGGGAAACAGGCATTCCTCACCACACACCAACCAGCGACAAGCACCACAGCCTGGGCTACCGGCTGGTCAGGGCACTGGAGAGGCACTCCTTCCAAAAAGTGACTCAGGGCTGGGCAGACCAGCGGGCAGTGAGGCTGGTAGAAGATGTAGAGACATTGTGGGAGCTCAGCCAAGGGAAGTACCAGGGACAGGTGTCTCAGGGTGTAATAGAGTGCAAAGGAGAGAACACACAGTTCCTGATGAGGGTATTAGAGGATCTTAGGTCGCGAGGAGAAGCACTAGTAGGTGATCTGTAAGGTTAAAGGATCACTTTACACCACACTGAAGCTGACTTAAATGCATAACCTGTGAGTGAAAGTGAACAAAAAGGTAACTTTTTATTACATGGTCCTAAAATTTGCCAGGGCCTTAAAATAGGTCCACAGGGCAAAAAATAAGTCTTCCTGTGGATATCTGCCTCTAAAGCAAGCATGCAAGTTCAAAGCTGTTCATTTCTTAAGTGCTACAATTTTATACCTACTAATACCTAATGTTCATTGGCTTGGTCTGTTTATATTGTATATTTTCTGGAGTTTTACAAGTTCTGTGTTTTGCAAATATTTCTTGAATTTAAATGTTATTTATTTTTAATATTTCAAGATGCATGTTTTTGTATGACACCACTAGTGTTTTATTTCAGTGTCGAGTGTTGCTACCTCATGTTTTCGTTTTTCTTATTTTTTTTGCATGTTTATAAATAAAAGTGAATTATATTCTTTGATTATTTCATTACTTCATATAAAAATTCTGGCAGCAGTATATCAGATGTCTTAACAATATATAGATATGTCTTTTTTTCTTTGTAAAGAGCAAGTCAGCTGAAAGGTGCTCTGGAGATGGAGGTGTTTATATGTTGGCTACACAAAAAACAGTTATCCAGCAGTTGTGCTCTCAAATGGTCTCAGTGACGTACGCTCTGGGTTTCAGCCACGCAGGCACCAGTGAAGAATGAGGAGCTTCGCAAAGCTGAACCGAGCAGAGGGGCCCATGTGTTGGTGAGTGAGCGGTGCAAAGGAGGCGACTTCAAGCTAAAACTGAGAGCAACAGTCCACATTTCATTCATTTCTTTCTACAAGCACCTTCGAAACAAAGCTCGTCAGTATAGAAAAAGGGGTTGCAATAAATCAGGAAAAACAAGATGATAAAAAATATTTTAATTTCATTAGTTTTTTTAAATGAGTAAAATACATCAGATGCATTCCATTACTCATATCAGAAATATATACCACATTTTCATTTGACCCAACCCTGTCTTGGCTTCTGACAGCGTTGCTGTCTGAAACTCTTATTGGTCAGAACTGGGCACATAAAGATGATGTCACAGGCAGGCAACATTGCAGGCGGAAAAAGACAGACCTTAGAAAATGAGGCAGGCATACACCTACTTTACAGCATCATCACCAGATCATTGACAGGCATACTGTATAAAATACAACCATAAATTAACAAGTAATTAGCTATGTACAGTACGATTTAAAAAATAAATAGTCTCATTTCAACTTGGTGCAAATAAAAGTGCTTTTTTTTTTCTCTTTAAAACTGTCAGTCTGATACATTCCTTTTCTATAACTCATCTTCTTGACATCATACAAAATAAAAACACTTTGGTTTGCTTTAAAACAGAGCCCAAACGAAATCTAATGACGAGAAAAGGAGTGAGAGACAGTTTTTGGATGCAATGCCGCACAATAGTCACCACAATTTGCTGGAAAATGACTACATATAGTAGTAGACGCATACACATCAGGTATTCTAGCAATCCCTTTAGGCATTATACAAAGCCATCCCTCACGAGTCACAGAGTGGGTTTGCTGAGGAGGCTGTAATCAGTTAGCGACGTCGCTCTTAGGGGATAGTCTGTTATTGTCTTTCAAGTGGATTCCCTTAACAAAAAAAAAGAAAAAGAAAAGCAGTGGTCCTTTGGAGTGACAGATCTGAGCCTGTTGATATTTAAGCATGGAGATGGATGGGCAAGGAAGGAGGGAGCGGAGAGAGTAGACAGACGAAGTGAGAGGGTGACAAAATAGCAGAAGAGAGCTAGTTGCGGTGGGAAGAGAGTTTAGAGTATAAAGGCAGAGACACAGACAGACACGGGGTGGGGGGGGCAAGCAAAGCTAAAGAAGTAGAGGCTGAGAGATGGAGGCAGGGATCAATAGGATGAGAGCAGACCTCCTCAAATGTAGCCTGTGCTGTGATCTTTCAAGAGATGCTCAGCGAGAAGCCCAGGAGACCATCCCTTAAGACAGGGTCGCAACCCCGCTCACTGACGAATGAGGGAACCGCAGAGAGAGCAAATGGAGGGAAGCATGACGGGAAGAAGGATCTGAAATAGCATAAAACACACACATACACACATACACTCCTCCTTCCCTGACATCTCAGGCCTAAGTCCCCTTGGAGCCTTGTCACACAATGACTTGCTGCTCATCTAGCATCTAAGCAAACTCTACACCAAGTAACAGCTGGCACTTCTGCTGCAACGCACACATACACACACACACACACACACACAGCGACTGGATCTAGGCATCAGTCTACAGCTGGAGGGGAGATACAACTGTAACGCACACCGACACTAAGAAAAGCAACTCGTCTTTGATTGCATAAATGCGTATACGCAAACACTCTTACATACACAGTTCACATATACAAGCCTCTGTCTCTGGAAAGACTGATCAAAGTTGAGCTTTGGGCACAGGAGGTGGGGCAGATGGAGAGGGCGGCCAGCCTGGGGCACAGCATCACAGAAAGCATGTTTGCGTTTGTGTGTCAGTTGTTGGTGCGCGTGTGCCTGAGAGCGGGGAGAATGTTCCTGTTCCAATACAATGTTTTTCATCTGTCAGCGTGTAGGTACAGTAAGGCGTGCGTGTTCGAGATCTCTGAGAGGAACTGCGCGTTTACGCGAGAGGAGGATGTTTGTGCCTCCGAAACACAAGATGCTTAAGCGCAGAAGCATGTGTGCGTGTGGCCGTGAACGCGCTCGCGTGTGGCCACCGAGGAAAACACATGGGGGAGATGAGAGGGAAGGAGACCAGCCTTTCAAACAAGATTAGAGCTGCGGCTGCCTCAAGGCCCGGCTGCCTGACGACACTCTGCATAAACTGGGTGACATCTATATTAACACCACGACGGCGGGCCCAGTCTGCCGTGCCGCCTGACAGAGAGAGGAGGCGACTCATTGAATGACAGAGGATTTTGACATGGTTCAAATGAGTCAAACAAGGCAACAGCTACTGATAAAGTTTTCAGGTGTAACACTAATTGTTTACTACAGACTCAGACCTAAAAAAAAAAGGAAGTTAATCTGGCCATTGTATTAAAGCACAAACAAGCCTTCAGCCTGTTGATCCAGGTTTGTGTTTGTGTAAAAGGAGATATCTGGAGGCTACCACCGTAATTGCTAATCAACTTGGCTGGCTGAGTTAAGTGGAGACAGTCCAAATTACTGCCAGTGAAAGTAACACTGCCACATCCAAGAGGGAAAGGAGAGAAAACAAAACACACTTCAGTAGAAAAACAATTACAAAATATAAACATATTAACAAAATCATTCAATAACTTAAACGGGAGCTTAAAGAAAGAAAGAAAGAAAGAAAATTGAATGCGGTATAAGGCTTCTCCCTTGATAAACACACCAAGTGTCATTTTCTTTTTTTGGAACAGCGAGAATAAATGTTAAACTAATTTTACTTATTGTGTGACACTTGTGGGAAGCTGTCAGAGTGATGGAGAGAAGCAGCAAGGAGAGTGGCTCACACGGCTGATGTAAAGGTCATTTCATCCATCCTTTCCACTTGCCTTTAAAAAAAAATCTAAAGCATTATGGTTACGGTAATAATTTAAGAGGTTTCTCGCACTCATTTTGTTTCATACAAAAAAGGACATTTTGGGAAACGACTGTACACCATGAGTAATTAAATAGGAAAAACGAGTTGAAGAGAATTAAACAGGAAATAAAAACAAAAATGTTAAAGGATAGCTGAGCCGAGCTGCTCCAGAGGAGTCGTCCTCTTGTTCCTCGGTGTCCAGTAATAGACCGAGTGAGGAAAAGTGGAGAAGAGAGGAGTTGGTGGGCGGACGCAGTCATCTACCCGGGGTTGTTTTTCTTCCTTTTATTTGGACTGGGATTGGGATCCAATTTCAGCTCTCGGTACTGCACCTGTTAAAACACATAGAAACACGCACGCACACACACCACCCGGTCAGGTGGAAAGAGCAAAGGATGCTTGAATAGCACAGAAACCCTCCAGAGGCTCTAGTCCAGCTGTGTGGAACAGTGGCCTCAGGGAAGAGATTACACACTGATTACAGCGCGCGCACACACAGATGCGGACGCTCACACGCGCACACACTGACACGATACGTGTGCGCTGTTCAAAGCTCCGACTGCGTGCTCGCTCGCAGATGCACACAAATACACACGTACTTTCACAGATGTGCTACAGTGGCCTAAGGGAAGGGATCACACAAACAAACAAAGAACAGGGCAAGGGCTCATGGGAAAGCTTGGAGAGACAACAGAGTCATTTTGGTATAGCAAGATGGCGAGGAGTGAAAGGGCAGGAAGATGGGAACGAGACAGAACGAAGGAAAAAATGCACCATAACCCGTTCAGAACCAAGGTTTGAATAACCGTTAGCAATATTAATACACTCCTCATCCAATGTAGCTTGATACATACTGCTTTTATATCAGAAGGATTATATGACTTGCTACTAATTTAGGGATAAAGTTACATTTTGATCAAAAGGAGCCAATTAAAAATATCAGCAAACTAAATTCTCTGACCAAATTTTGACTCTTTGCTGTATCATTTTCTTGGCTGAGAGATAAATGAGCACACTGGAGATTTTCGTGGGACAAAATACAATCTCTTCTCCATGTTTCACTCTATAATCAAAGCTGTATCAGTCACAGCCAGACATCTGACATGGAGAGCTTTCCTCCTTCTCAGGAATGAGCGGACAGTATGGATGACATCTACCTGATGAGGCTCCTGCTTCTGGATGGGCTTTCCTACGCTTATCCCAAGTCAGCTGTTAAGTGCAGAACAGCGACATCGTCTAATAACATGACTAAGAAGGCAAAAGGACGATTTTACTTTAAGTAAAGCCCCAATCTGTTGCACATCTGTATACATCATGACCCTATTAGGCCACAACTGGAAGAAGCTGTTTTATATTTTGGGATATCAATTTATTTGCTTTCTTGCTGAGAGTTACACGAGAAGAGCGATACGGCTGTCACATATGTCAGCTAAATAAGGAGCTGTAGCCAGCATCTGGTTAGCTCAGCTGAGAGAAAGAGAGAAACAGCTAGTCCGGTTCTGCCCAAAGCTAATAAAATTCACGTAGTGAACAGATGAGATTTTACAGCTGGTTTTTGCTGTGGATCATTTCTTGATCAGGAGCAGCGACCTCCTGGAGTCTTGTTGTCACCGTTTTAAAATTAGTTTTTTTGTACAAATGAAGTCAACGAGATATAATGTCCTCATTGTGTGCTTTGGAGGTGCTGGCAGGCACATTTTGTTACCTTTGGCAAGCTCTAAGCTGTTCCTATTGTTTTATACCAAACTGAGCTGTGCAAATCATATGTCCGTGCCAGTTAATGGACACATATGAGAATGGTATCAGTCTCGTCACTTTTTTTCACAGCAAGAAAGGGCAAAACAAAGCTTTTCTAAAATGTTAAACTACTCCTTAATCCTATAAATGACCAGGACATTATTTTTGTATCTGCACTGCATCGCTAAACCACTTTAAACAGACATTTTAGTTGCGTATTGCCTCACTTCATCACTTCATAAGATGCTTAGCGTCATCACTCAGGGAGTGTCACAGTATGTCTCAGCAACAAGAATTGATTCACTCTTGACAGAATCCTTTCCAAAGATGGTGAGCCGATCCTAGAAACTGCTCTTACGTGGAAGTGATGGACAGTCAGATGCAAACGGCATCACAGTGGCTGAGTATCAACAAACAGAGGCTGTCACACTCGCTTTCAAATGTGCACATCCGTGCATGCGCGCACAAATGCAGTTGCTAGTCTAGACAAACTCAAGGAAGCGACAAGCACTAGCCACTGAATCGGAATACTAATAGAAAAAAAAAATAGACTTAACAGTGACTGCACCAAAGAGCCAGAATCGTCTGAGGATTCCCTCCTAAGTTGATGTACTATAGGCTACTCTGCCTGGCTGACTGACTGACACTCTCTCTGATTCTCCAGGAAGACAACAAACCGACATCAATATGGTTTCTCTGTTCTGTCTCATGGTAGTTCTGTCTACTGTGGACAGGAACAGCAGCATCTTTCAGCACCGACTGGGAACAAGCCTTTATCATCCATCTTTTACTGGTTCCCACTGTCGCTTCAATGAAGCCTTCCAGTCCTGTGCCTGCAAAGCCCAAACACATGTCCACATGTGTGTATGTGCTTCAAAATGCAGACACTCATATACAAATGAACACCAGCAAAGACAAAGAATGCACAGACGCCCACATAAAGAAAACCTAGGCACTTTTTTTTAACATTATCAAATCATATAAAAAAAACAAACAAACACACACACACACACACACACACACACACACACACACATCTACTGTGGGTTATTTTGGTTCCTCTGTCTCACAGTGCTGGTCACCAATGTCCCGTTAAGGTGCTTACAGAGTGGTTAGGCCAGCATGTGTTGCTCTCTACGCCTCACTAAGCAGCCAGACTGCTCTGATTCCGATCTGGATACTCCACACTGTCCACAAGGCAAGCTAACAACATACTTGTATTTATACAAGGTAACATACAGCTGTACAAATACAGTCTGTTTGTTGGACACAGTCAGGACAGAAGTAAGACTGCACGCCGAAAGGCAATCCAGGTAGAGGAAAGGAGAATGATGAGGAGCAAGATAAAGAAGGGACAGAAATAGACAACAAAAAAGGAACAAATCAACAAAGGGAGAAGGAGAGAAAACAATGAGAGGAAAGAAGAGACTGGGTGAGACAGTGAGACAGAGGGATATCTATGGATGCTCGGGTGATGACAGATATGTGGGTGGGGATCCTTTTATAGCCATGCCAACTAAAGCAGACAACAGAACAAAAACCCAGGGGACAGAGATGGTTTGTATGGCCCTGTGTGTGTGTGTGTGTGTGTGTGTGTATATGTGTGTTTATGCAGTGGTAGTTCTGTTAGGGGACCATGACAGTGCTGGCTGAGTGCCCACATTGACTGCAATCAATGACAGTGGTGCGTCTGTAGAAGAACAAGTGGGTGAATTGCTGAATGATTGAATTCACTCGTGAGCAAAGGAATAACAGCACGTCAGCGCGGACATCTATTGTACTCATCATCAAATAACTAAAAGCAAATTAAAAAGATCCAACTTTAATAAAGTGTTTCTCCATATGTAGCTCATTCGCATCTTTCGCTGTTAGTTTTAAACAAGTCAGTATGAATCCAAAAAGTAGGACAGGTATTGTGCGTGATCACTGAATGGCCAAACGCCTACAGGAGCAAAGAAGATACACGGCAATTTAATTCCGTGCGTTGACATTCCTGTCCAAACAATTCCTGTTTGTGAGTGAATGCAAACAAAGAAAAGTTTGGTTGTCAGTAGAAAGTAAGGTTTTGTTTCTCATGAAGAGTTGCGAAGGGGATCAACAAAAAGAAATAGCGCCAAAAAAAACCAACAACAACAACATTTCAATCAAAACAAGAGTTTTCACTGTGAAGAGCTGCCAGCCGGGAGAAATGGGGGCTCATGCATCACAGGTTCAATTCCAGCTCGCGGGTGACAGGCCCGCCTGATGTTACACCCTTGGCTCCCCACTCACCTCACCTAATAGCACACACGCAAAAGCACCCACACAGGCGCCAAAACTAGTGGAGGCAAGAGCTAGTTAAAGTAAAAAAAACAACAAAAAAACAAAAAAAAAGGAAGAAGAAAAAGAAAACGCAGAGGAGGCGAGGAGAAAGTGGGACGTTAGTAAAATAAAATGAACCAAAATTGGGGGGAAAGTAAAAAGTGAGGTAATGCAGCAAGCACACAAGCAATTTGGTACACGAGCGGGGAACTTAAAGGGAACATCGACAAGAGAAGCGGCGGGTAAAGACCCAGCACTGCTCAAAGGCTGCTCCACCCTCGCTCCTCTCCTTTCCCAAATGTTGACAGTACAAGTGCAAAACAGGCTTTGAAGTGTGCTCCGCTGAAGGGGAGCGTGTACCATGCATAGTGCTTCGTTTAACCGTGTTACCCACAAAGCATCCCAGGACCTGCTCTTCCCTCACTGCCTCTCATGTTCTCTCACCCCCTTTCACACTGAACCTTTGACAGTGTTTTGATGTTGCCAGTGTGGGCAGACAGACAAGGCGAAACCAAGGTGGCTGATAGTGAGCAAAAAAAAAAACAAAAAAAAGGTGGGGAGGGAAAAAAACGCAAATAGGCGAGTAAATAAATTGATTCAAAAAAACCTGAGCGAGCTATATTTTAACGACACTATGTCATTCTCCCTTTCAGTCCTTTTTCGCGCAAAGCACGAAACTCGCCGGGTTTCATCTCGTGCGACACCTAAACGAGCATAAGGGTTATTAAATGTTTCCAGGGAAGCACTGCTGTGTACAGTTCAGACATCTGCAGATTGGAAGATTCAGCAATCGTGTCTATTGTTGTGTTGGAGAAAAGGCATTCCAAGGTGACGTAAATCAGTAAGTGAGGGGAAAAAAAGTAAGGAAAACTTTTGCCTGTTAGCTGTTGTGACAAGACACAGACTGAATAGTGACTAATTGCCCTCTTGCAATGAAATGTTTAAACCTCTTGCAAAAGTGGGAAGGGCACAGCGAAGGAGAGAGAGACCTCTAGTAGATGTGAGTGATGGCATTTGGCACCGTTTCAGCCTTTAACTATCCTGCCTTTGTCCCCTGCACGTCCGATGAGGTTTCATCCCCAACATAAATGTTGTCTAAAAATATTAACCCGACTGCCCGCTGTTCATTAGCCGCTAAATTGGAATTCATGCTTATTTTTGTATTGGGGATTTGATCCAGCTCTTTTACACCGATCATAAAGGGCCACTTGGCATGCTAATTGCCTTGCCCCCCATTTACGCACTCCCTGGCTCGCATGGCTAATGGTGTCGTAAAACATACTAGTGCGCTGACACCTCCCAAACACCAGGTAGGGAATACTTGGCGCTATTAAGGTCCTGAGCATGGCCTCGTTTAAGAGGGTATGAAGGATTCCCCGGTATCATCCGTTATCACCAGCGAAAGATCCAAACCAGACACAAGAAACTGTAATCCAAAGAGAGACGGTTGCTCCTTTAAACACACGTGTGCTAAACATCATGCCAGCCTTTAACATGGGTGCTCACAGAGAGAGATAATGATTTAAGTAAACTGTTGAAGTGGTAAAAAGAAACTGCAGCTCCCAGGCTCCGCTGGTGATTTAGCTTTTACAGGGTGTCTGGCAAAGCTGTTAGGGGCCTAGTATCAGTATTTTGAGAGGCTTCCTTTGGTAAAGTGCCTTCCATTCACTGTACGAATGCTGAAAAACAAATGTTACTGCAAAGTCATTTCCGTACTACGCACAATATAAAGAAAAATTAAAAATTAGGGAAGACTAAGGCTATGTCCCACAGCTTCTGCCTTGCTCTATTGTATAGCCTCAGTATATGCAGTGTATGAACTGTGGACCAGTGTGGCTGCCCTTTGTATAGAAAGTCATTAGAACCTCATCAGTTCTGGCACTGAAGCACCTTCAAATGATGCGGAACAGTACACTGAAATACCCCAACCCACCTAACATGCACAACGGCTGGGAAAACTGTGTGTGAGAGTGTGTGTGTGTGTGTGTGTGTGTGTGTGTGATTATATATGTGTGTGAGGTCACACTGAGGCCCAGAAATAGTATTCATTAGTCATCCAGGATGTCAAGCATAGTGGGCCCCTGCACCAGTACTACTGGGTGCCATAGACACGTGCCCGTGAGGGGACACTCCATTTAGACCCCAGCACCTCTGTGCATCATTTGAAAGCCTCAAGGGCTCAATCCCCACAGACGTCTTTGACCCAGCGAGACGGGGGCAGGCAATGAGGTGAACCCACCACCGGAGGCACCGACCGGACGCACTGCAGAGCAGAACGTTCCGGTCTGTTTTTAGCCAATGACCGCAGAGCAGGGTGCCTTCTCAGAAAACTAATTTTTCCGTGACCATCACGGGTTTGACTAGCTGAATTTCACTGACCTGTTCCTATTTGCAGAAATAAACATTGGCACTGGCTTAACGGGCACGTAAAACAAAGTTTTACTCTTGCTTTCTGCCCTCATCGCCCCTCATGCTTTTCTATTTTTGCCTTCATCTTTTCTCTAATTTTACCCTTCTCACCCCTTCATTCACCCTCGTTGCTCTCAGCGCCTCCAAACTCTCAGTGAAACCTGGCAACAATTACCATTCCAACAGCTGCAGCAATAACCATTACAGTAGCACTTACAGTATTACTTATACAGTAGGCACAACTCCAGCAGCATGGGCACCAGACCAGAGCACTGTGTCTACCCCCTCTTTCCCTAGCCAGCAGGCCCTCATTAGGGGCCTTGTAAAGGCCTCATACCTGCCAGGCAAGGGCCCCTTCACCCTTCAACTCCTCCAGGCTCCAGGTGTGTAAGGTGGCTGCACTTCACCAGAGGGGACAGCTTGGGCTCATTTAACTCGATGGCTACTTGCCCTGTGCCTGCTGCTGCAGCAGGCCCCTGTAAACTACAAAACTGTAAAACTGCACGGGGGCAGAGAGGGGGAGTGGGGTACAGGGGGCTGGCAGGGGTGCGTAGGGGAGCAAGGATTATGACCCCGTAAAGATGAAAGAAGTTGCGGGCAACAAGCGATCAAAGAGGAAGTGTGTCAGCAATGATATGGCAGGGAATTGGTCATATCAGAGGCCCCAGGTCGTTCAGTCTCAGCCTCCATCTGTGTGCGTTTGTGTGTGCGTACTGAACTCAGCTCAGCGGGGCCTAACAGCCACAATGGAAACCATTGGTGCTGGATAACACAACAACTTTCACAAGCTGCCGCTTAATTGCAGTTTAAACTGCACTAGGTCCTGGGCAGCACAGCATGTTACTGTTAGCATAGACGCACACACACCTATATTTTACCTGAGAAAGCATCTGTAGTCATCAGCCACAAAGTTAATCTGATCTCACGGTTAATGTAGAAGCAAAACCACATGGGGCTGGTTAAGTCTTGGTTTACACTCTGTTTCAATTACTAGCAAAGCTGTGAGACAGCATCTAACTGTAATTGTGTGTGAGTGTACGTGTATGGAGTCAATCAACCTAGTTATATGCTGGCCACTAAACTCACTTAACCTTGTTATCTTACTACACAGCTCCAGCCATGTATGTGGAAATTGAATTAGACTTGGAAGCTTTTAATAGGAAAACACAGAAACAGCTTTGAAACAATTAGATTAGATGTCTGTATGGCTAAAACAATGAATAGTCAGTTCAGCCTACATGAAAGCACAACAGTGAGGAGTCAGAGATCGCGAGGAAGAGGGGGAAAGAAAACAGAGGAGACAGAGGAGATAATAAAAGAAGCCCTAGCCCTTGTCCAAGCCCGGAACTGACAGATGATGATAGTCATCTCAAAAAAGATATAAAAAATGAAACATATAAAATTTCACCCACCACTTGTACATCTGAGGGCACTCTGGACAGAAAGTCTAGCAGCTCGTTGTTATCAATGGTGTAGGGATCTCGTAGCTTCTTTGTAAATTTATTCACTCCTGCAGAGAGAAAAGTGGGGGCAGACGGGTAAGAATTGAAAGAAGGAAAGACGGAGACATCTTTATATTTGTTGTACTGTCTCTGTGTGCTCACACAAAAAATATCATGGCACACAGATTTATTTAGCTAGAGTATCTGAATGTTCTTATATACTATATGATGTAATAAAAAATACAACATTAGCTCACCCCAGGCCAGCACAATGTATCGGAGAGGGATGAAATAGAGGATGATGGTGGCCACTCCGAGAGCCACGATAGCTAACCAACTTAAGAAAGGCACAGTCCAGTTAAATGTGCTGCAAAGAGAGGAGATGGAGAGTAATATAAGCAGCAATGCTCACTCCAGATATAATAAAAACATGCTGAGAAATAATGTAGGAATGAGTCAGCAAAGTTTAACAGGTTGCAGGGAGAAATTTTTACACCTTTTTGAATTCATTAGAGTGTGAATGTTAGAAAGCACTTAGATGTAGAAAAGCACTTTTTTAGAAACAGTTCTTTTACTTGCATCTTCAACTATAACTTTTAATGAAACAAAACTTTCTGCGTATGAACCGTATGTTAAAAAAAAGGCTGTCAGTACATACAGGGATGTAAAAAATGAATAAATAAATGCTTTTGTGTAAGTGCATGCAGTGTATTTAATCTAATATCTGCATGACAAAAGGTAATGCAAGGTCAAGTAAGATATGGTGGACATAAAGACAAGCAGTCTTTCTATTTGTTCCCCAGGGTTGGGTGTCACACTGGCATTAATTCTTGAGAGCGGCACTAAGTTATACTCAGTTATGCTGGCAAAGGGAACCGGCCAGAATGGCAGAAAAAAAAGAAAACACAACCAAAACAACAACACAGGGACGTGCGGAGCAGAGCAGAGCGGGCCGGGTGCCGAGGAGCAGGCTTACGACTCACTTCTTTATCCTCTCGCCATAGGAGGCCACTTCATCTAGCGCATTCTGCACACTGATGCACACGTCCTGAATGGCATAAAGCTTGTTCATGAAGCCCTTTCTTTCTGAGTCCTGCAAGAGGACAGATAGAGATGTAGGCGAGAGACAGAGAGAAAGAGAGGATGAGGGAGGAAGATGTGGAGGGAAACAGAGAAGAGACAGGAGGAGAGAGAGAAGAGAGAGGCTGGGCACAGGCGTCTTTGTGAAAACAATACATTTTAAATAGCGTCAAAGATTTGGAGTGGGGAGCCAAATCACCGGATATCCTGCATAAAGTGACAGAGTGCTTTCATTCCAGGCAGTAATAGAGATATAAAGTTGGCAGAACAAATCAAAATGTTTTCCTCCTTACGAATCCTCACACAGGCAAAATTTGAATATGTGAATAGGCAGAGAGAGAAGCAGAATTAAACTGAAAGCCGAATGGATAGATCAATCTTTGGGCTCGCTCTCTCTCTCTGCTGCTGCTGCCAACACAGCTTGGAAGACCAGGCAGAGCTCTCTTTTGTCCTCCTGGCTGGCACAGTGTGATGATGTCACCAGCCGTGACATCATTATCATCCTTATTAACACTGTCACTCACCACCAAGACTTCAGAGTGGGAGGGGTCAGGGGGAGTCACAAAATAGGCAGGCAATCTGAAGCCGACAACCCCTGCCCTTCTTACCGAAACAAAGTGAAGAATTTAAAAAGTCATGCAACAGTCAACGAGCTGCTGACTGACAGGCAGGGGCACGACGGATCTGGACAAAATGAGGTGACAGAGAGCAATTAAACGCCATTGGCTGAGTGAGGACATCGACACGCAGACTGGTTGTTGCAATATGTGAATGGTGGACATGCTCGGAAGACAAAAGGGTAGAAAAGAACTATCCAGGAGAAAGTCATACGAGTATTATGTGCACTATCGTGGGTGACCTGTTCATAATGTGGCAGGAGGAGGTGATTTTTAAACAAATTGGTGAAGGAGGAGAAGGCTGTAATTACAGGATGATCATGTGAAAGTTCTCTACCACATCAATGGTGTAAACACCTGTAATAGAAGAAAATAAATTACAGATGCCAAAAACAGTGAGATAAGAAATGGTTTGAATGGAATAAGCTGAAGAAAGTAAATATTTTACACAGTAAAACAAAAAAAAACCCTCAAATCTTAATCAAGAAAAGTTTCCCCAAAACCAAAAGATGATGATATAACCACACATGCCTAGTATTTCTCTCTGTGTGTAGGAAAGACTATGTTACTGATGAAGATTGATGGACGTTGCTAGATTAGAGAAGTAAAGCTCTAAGTAATTATAACTACCATCGCCAAAGAAGACAGTGAAGCAGTCAAAGACCTGAAACCTTCAGGACCTCAAAGGCCTTTACCACATTTCCATCTTGAGGCCAGCCACCTCACCACAACCCTCCCACTGAGACCCAAACTGCCCCCCAAACCCACCCTCGTCTTTTTGCTCTCCGTCCAGGATCAGATAATGTGAAAAATGAACCATGGAGCAGTCAGGGAGACCACATGGCCTCCCCAGCAAAACCACACAAGACAAATAGATATAATTAGACAGCGTCTCTGGGTTATTTTTCTTCGCAAATATTTTACAAGACTCCCTTTCTTTCCTCCTCCCGCTGTCCTCCTCTTCTAAGGCCTTTCCTCAAAGTCCATCTGTTTTTCATTGCTGAGTCAAACAAATCTCAGAACGCAGGGTCTATTGTGCTGGGCTTGGTGAGGCCGAGCCGAGCCAGGCTGGGCCGGGTCAGGACGTTTTATTTTCGGTCCTGGGCTCAGGGGAGAGTGTTTGAGGGCCACAGGAGTGGTGTGAGAGACCGGGCGGGGGTGGAGAGGATAAGTCAGAGGTCATTTGAGTATAAACCATTGCCACATGCCCTTCGGACTGCGGTCTGACTCCTATTTCCTGTCTTCAAACACGGCTTGGGGAGGTGGGAGGTAGCAATAACACCGAGGGCCACGGAGAACCTTGTTTTCCCAGCTTCCCTGCACACTGCGCACATATGGAGTCAGGCAACCTGTTCTTATAATGGAACCTAATATGCACACAAACACACACACCCTACAGCTATTAGATAAGGTTGATCTGCACACCTGGTCTTGCTGCGTGACTCTACAAACAATATCCCAACAGAGATTAGATGATAGGGGTCCTTGATTTCAAAAGGCGGTTTCTTTTTCTACTGAGCATGTTCGCACTACAGTGTCATGACTAATAGAGAAAGTACTCATATCAAAATAAAATCTGCGCTTCTCAAGAGCAGATCCATTACAAGTTTTTTAAATAAAAGACTTGTTTTTCATGCTTTGAGCACATGTAGTTTGCAAGAACCGTGTGTTTCAATTAGCTCACATGTGGTAAGTAATTAGAACATGGTTTTTCCACTCTTGCCCAGCTTCTTGTCTCACTCAGGAGGAGCGAGTGCTTTACAGGAGTCTTAGGGCCTGTATTTCCATCTGTGTCTTCCTGTTTCTGTCAGGGAGACTAAGTGGGTTTGTTTGGAGAAGTGAAGGCAAGGCTAGTAAAATCGACTCTGGCTAGGCCTCTCTCTGATTTAGCTTGGCCACAGATGCAAGCCATTTTAATGCTCAAAGCATGCTACAAATCCCAACACCTACAGCAACCCGGTCGTGATGGATGATGCCGCTTGGCTTGAATCAGCCAGGCAACATCATGAACTTGCCTAATGTGTTTAGCATCATTAGTTTTAAACACTCCAGCTTCTTCTATACACAATCGATAGACAGATAGACAGACAGACAGACAGAAAAGTCAGCAGAATATTCTACTACTGTGCATTAGAAGCTCCATAAAGACAGTTGGTGAATGAGATGCTTCCTTGTGCAGAAGGAATTACTTGACATCAATTAACTATCATCAAGTCGGTAGCTGAAATATTTAGTGAGTTAGTGTCCTTTGTTGGGTGAGAGTTGCATGTTTTAATGGCATGGATGCCATTTAAAGAAAATAAATGCATCCCTATGTCCAAGGTTTGCATCATTGTTTGGATGTGTGAAGTGCGATGTGAAATCTCAGCCTTTATTGCCCAGCAGCCGAACAGCAATAAAGGCTCGTTAAAAGTGATGAGAGTTGTTTATATGTGTTAAGGAAAAATAACCCCTCAGTGATACCAGAGAGAGCCCAGGGACACTCTCACACACACACACAGTCAAAGAAACAGCCAAGTCAGGCTAACCACATTGCACTTGCTGGTAAATTGTGGTAAACAAATGTGGTAAACTCCTTGAAAACTAACTTAAATATTTAACAAAGGGAAGACGCACAAAGCCCGGGCGCACTCGACTGTTCCATTTCTCTCTCAGAAAGACACCACCATCACACCAAAGTACATCTATATGCAAAAGTGCAAAGTGAGCAGTTGTAAACTTTACAAAGACAGTTTGTTCTTCACTGACCCAAGGCCTAGAGCTAAACAAGAGAGAGGTCACTGAGGACTTCGCCTATTAGGTTGGACTCAAATATCTGTCCTATATCTACTTGGTGGAAAAGAGAGAGCCATTGGAGACTATTTTAACCTCTGATCACACTGTTCTCCCTGCTGATTTACGCCATAAAAATGATAAACCTAACCGTTATAATGTAGCGGCATATATCCCATCAAACTGCAAAATGAGTCTGAACCACAAGCGGCTGCAGCTCATTGCCGCTGTGCTAAAATTGCACCTGTTTTTCTTTGTTTTTCCTTTTTTTTGCCCCTCTCACTCTGGCAGCACAGTAAAAATTGAAATGTCATATAAAATGTGACAGGATGCTAATATGTGGCTCCCAGAGGGCATCTGAAAGCGTTCTTGTTGATTTTGTAACTGCAGAGAGAGACGACATCCCTCCCATTTCCACCCCAGGAAAAAAAAAACAACAAAAAAAAAAAAAACCCACTGAAAAGTTGAACAACTTGAGGAATGCTAGAGGGTGACACGAATTCAATTTCCAAAGCCTGCGAAAGAACTAGCAATGACACGATAATAAATAGTGCATATGATTAGCATCTACTGTATATTTAAATTAGGTGTGTCGCTACTGAACAAAAAAGAAAACAATGATTTTGTGTTGATAAAGATGTTATTTGGGTGTGCATTTTTTTTTAATTAGTGGAAATAAAGAAAATGATTGATGAAAGTGCATGTCACTGGAAGGAAAGCAGGCCTTTATTGGTTCATTTGCATTCACCCATGACATACTGTTCTCTCTAGTGGCGATGTGTCGAGCACTGTACATGAACCACAAGTCGAAACAGAGCACTATAGAGACAGCTTAGCCGAAAATGAAAAAGCAGGAAAACATAGAGAACATAGAAAAGAAAAGCTTCCAAAATTGTATTTTATCTAAATATAAACTCCAATTTTCACTGATGAATTTCTGTTAATCAACACCTTCCCCTTGTTTCTAGTTTTTAAGATTAAATCTGTTTGTGAGCTAAGCATTTTTTGTGGTTTATTTTTCCCATTTTCATGTGTTCATTAGCATTTTAAGAGTAATAAAAATATCAAATGAAGCATGGAACCCATTTTTCTTATGTTGGCCATTTAAATAGTTCAGCTGCTCTAAAGCTATTGTGTTACCGAGGTCTATTCCAAGTAATACCAACTCCACTGGGGACAAGATGAGTCACAGATTTTACCAATTGGGAGTTAAGAAAGGCCCCCTGGGGAATAAAAAAAGAAGAAAAAAAAGGACCCAGTGGCCTAGAATACCATCTCTTTTCTGTTAGGAAATGACAACAGGACAAGACAAAGACCCTGTGAATGGCCTCAGATACCACCCTGCAACCTGGCACCTCGCCAGCGCCACATGAAAGGGGCAGATGTTCGATTTTTTTTTTTTTTTTTAAGCGGTGGGTATCATTTTAATAAATAATTTATCCCATATAACAGCTAATCCATGGGCAAATGGGTGAGGGGGATACATTTTTTTCCATCTTGACCTCTCTTTCTCTCTTTTTTTAAACATAATACGGAAATATTTGTGTTACTGTGCTGTTGAGATGCACAGCACGTCCAGTAAAGATGAGAAGGGGCATCCTGAATCCTGCTCCTATAGGCCGGAGCAGAAAGACTGTATATGTATTTTCCTGCGTTCACATGATGTGCTGCATTGCTCGTTTGAGAGAACCTGTGTGTGCCGAGGGTTGCTTCAACACAGTCAAAGACAAGCTCCAGTTAAGTCTGTCAGCTGAAGGTGGCCCGCGCACGCACAATGCTCTCTAGCGCTAATTAGTCTCTTCACCCAGCCAAGTCCCATTGCGGGGATAAGTTTACACATACTGTATATAAAAGAGAGCGTTAGGGGGGAACGAGAGTAGCGAGTTTTTAAAGGAGGCGGCGCTAATATATTTTCAGTTTGACCTCTGCTTCCTGTCCTAAAGAGAAAGGTTTCTGGCGTTATGAGTGTGAGTTTGTGTGCGTGTCTCTAATGTGTCTGGTTGGCAGGAGGTTGTTTGCCACTGATCATCTTTACCCATATCCCCGTGGGGCCTCTCATCACCTCCACCACACCAGCCACTCTATCAAGGCTCAAGGTCAGGTGCGCACACAAAAACATAAATGACTACTACCTCTCAACTTCTGCTCTTGATCACTTGATCACCTTCTCCTGGCCTCCCGCTGCATGCCACGCCCTGAACCGCCATCCTACCTCACCTCTGCTCCCCCTGCTCCCGCACTCTCCTTCCCCTGTCCTTCCCAGGAAGCAGCCTGGCGGAGTGTGATGAATGGGACGACATTAGTCTTGTCCTCTGTTGGCCTGGTTTAGCTGCTCCAGCCCATCTCCCCTCGTCCGTCAGTCTGTCAGTCTGTCTAAGTGCGTCTGTTTGTCTAAGTCTCTCTATCCGGGTTGGCTTAAAACACACAGCATCCCACTGTACTGTCAAATGCCTAAAAGATGAGAGTACATATCAGCTTTCATATTTTTAAAATCAGGGAAACATACAAAACTCAAAGACACGCGTGTCACATTTTTAACTACTCTCATTAATGACATCATATTTTAATCTTGCTGGGGTGAAATTGCACCTCAATCTGTAAAACCTGCTAACCTTGGCATGTTTTTAATTATACATTCATGTTCAGACACACAGGAGATAGAAAAAGCTGTAAAATCTACTGTCTTAAACTTTGTTTTGGAAAGGGGAAAAAAAACAACAGAACGAGAGTGCATTGCTATGAAGTGAAGGGATCACATCTTCAAAAAAGTAAATAAAATATGCATCCTCTCTGTGCTCATTACAGATTTATGACTCTTGTTAAAAGAAAAGGTGGCGGCTGCCTTCTTACATGTCTGACTTTCAAATTCAGACGACACTGCTGTCAAGTGTTGTGCTCCACATTCTGTCCAATGAGAGACCGAGAGGGCTGAGTGTGTGCCATCTCCAACATCCTATTCGGCGAGAGTCTCGATAAGAGTTACTTTGGGTGGATAAGAACACGCAAGAACTCCTCACCTACAGTGCAAGGAGCTGCTCGTTGTAATCCTTTGATGCATAGTTCATCAATCAAAAAGTTCAGTTGGTTCAGCCACTTGTGTGTATGCGATTCAGAACAATAACAGTTGGGGGGAATAGTCATTGTTGCATTAGGCATAATGAGCATTGGGATTTTCTTCAGCAATATGTGACAATTTTGCAGTTCCTGTAGCAACTTTAAAGCAAAAGCGCTGAGAAAAACATTTAAATCACCGCACCAGCCACCGCACACCCATGCACACACACTCAGGGAACTGAAACTCACTCGAAAATGAGTTTGTTAGCTGTCTATTATCAGTGACTTAGGGGGTCATAAGGTGTGAAAGTAGTCCTTATGTGTGAGTGAGTCCTAATTAGTACTTTCAAAGAAGCTTGAATCTAAAAGCTTACTTTTTGGCACGCCAAAAAACCCCCCCAAAAAAAACACTACACCAACCTAGAAGAACATTTTATTCCCTTGTGCTCCCTGTTTCTGTGCAAACTGTATCAAAAATAAATAAGCACAAAAGCACTCGAGTGACTCCCATGTCACCTTTTATTGCCCCAGAACCAAAAGCCCCACCAGCAAAACACACTGTCACACCTCAGTCTACACATTTCACCTCAATGTTTAACAAGTCTACAATGCCACAGGGAAGTCAAAGACAAAGACAGGGGCCGCTTTCCATGCTGGAGCTCAGTAGCTTCCCCCATTACCTTAAAAAGCAGGCACAGGCAGAACCCTTGCAGTGGGTTTGGATTTGAGGGTCAAACGTGCAGTGTGTGTGGGTGTTAATCGAGACGCGGACATGGGGGACAGGTACTGTACACAAACCCTGACAGGACGGCACACAGAGGCCGCTGGACAGACGATGAGCTAAAAAAGGGAACTGGGAGACAGCAACAAACACCATCGGGAGTCGGTGCCAGAACCACACACAGATCAACTTACCACCATTGCTCGTATCCATTCAAAGTGCCAGGAAGCCAACATATCCTCGAGGATATGGTTTTTATCACGGCTGTCCTCCCAGGGGCCTGGTTTAGGGTCCTTGTGGATAGATTACAGTGAGATGTTCTCTTTACAACCCACAGAAATTAAAGTCAAAAGGTTTAGAAAATGTGGATGATTTTGCAGCTGTGGTCTTATACATTTATATCACCCTGTGCAGGAAAGAAAACAGCAAAAGCACTGCAATCAAAACAGCTTCAGCCTTGCAATGCAGAAAAGATTCTTTTTTTCAGTGCTCATCTTTATTTAAACTTTGAAACAACAGCATTGGGTAGTAAAATTCAAACTAAATATGCATCTCCCTGAGTCCACTGGACTATTGCATATCTATCAGGATGAGCGCCCGTGTCCGCAATCTCTACAAAGACCGTGGTCACTGCACTGTAGCGCATAAGAATAGTGCCGAAAGCAAAGAAAAAAAAACAAACCAACAAAAAAAAAAAGACCCATGGTGCAAAAAATTACCAATTTTCATTTGAACCAGGCTAGAAAGACTGAGAATGAAGGAGTGATGATAGAAAGCGAAAGACAAAGCAAGAGATATGCATCTGGGGGGAATAGAGATAGTGAGAGATGATCCACCTGATGTATGTGTGTGACAAAGAGGGAAAACAAACAAACAATGCAGTGTGTTTTGCATAGACAGACAATACTCCTCTCTGCCTCTTTCACCCTCCTTTTTGTTTTCATTCCTGCCTCTATTAGCAAAACATGATTAAAATGCAGTTCCTACCAGCGTCTCTGCTGAACAACGGGGGAGAAAAAAAAAAAAAGACAGTGAGATGGGAAGAAAAATGAAGCGGAAAAGTCAAAAGCATCTTTTACAGCGTGACGCTTTTCATCCTTCACAGGCGGCAAGAAGAAAAGACAGACATTCAAACTTTATTCTCTTCCCTTCTCTCCTGCTCTGTCTCTTTCACCCATTCTCCTCAGCAGCTGAACCCCCCCGATACCTGCATCTCAAGCTCAATAGCCTCCCCAGAACAACATTTCAGTCACACTTTTTCCCCCTCTTCCAGAGCATTGATATAATTCCCAGTGCGCTCTTTAGTCCAATTACATTATGCCATGCCGTTATCTGAGTGATCGGCACAGTGCCGTGACTGGGGCTAAGAGAGGAGTGCGGTGGCTTAGGGAGGTGCTACAGAAGCTCTATGTGCTATCTGGAGACAAGTCGTGGAAACAGCGCTGCATGTGCCCTATTTAACTTTTCATGGAGCGCTCGCTTAATAGTATTGAGTGGAGAGAAAAAAAACGGAGAAAAGTTGTGGAGAGAAAGACGACAGTCAGCCACATTTGAAAAGAAACAGAGATTCTGGGTGTTAACATCAACAGCTGAAAGTGGCTGTGAGGCCTGCACTGGATATGTGTGCTGATACTAGCCATCCATCAGCAGTTATACGCTTGCAGGAGAAGAAGCGATGAACACATACACACACACACACACACGGGCAGGATTGTGTGCGCCCATACATGTTCTGTATGTTGCATGAGTCATGCCTGCAGGGACAGCAGCAGAGGGTGAAATGGCTGTCTCAGCACTGCAGATGAGTAGGATAAGGAGAAACTCTGTGGCGGTATGAAGAAACAGGGAATTCTATATAACTCATCAATAGCACCTTTAAAATCTACTACTGATGTGTCAGGTTGGATGTACACACATTACATGAGGATATCCTAAATACTAGAACTATATTAAGCCTCTGCCTCAATAGGTTAAAAAAAAACAAAACCTAAATTATAGAATAGCCGGTGGGTTACTGTTTGACCCCCAAATCTGATGCCTTGAAGAACTGGGTCTATTAAAAAAAAAAACGAAGACAAAACATTCACATTTTTTCAGGTCAATGTTCAAACTAAGTAATAACGTCTGCTCTATATTTACTACGAGGAGAAAAACGAGTCGGAATAATCGAGAAACCAAAAAGATGATTTGGTACATGTGGTATGTCTGTGTACGTGTGTGTGTATGTGAGCGAGATATTGATAGATAGGCATAGAGGGAGAAAGAGAGAGGGAGTGCACCGAGCAGTAAGCCCGTGAGCAGGACATGATTGCAGTGTGTATCTTATCTGTGTCAGGTCCTCCTGAGGCTAGTGGAGCCTAGCTGAGCGGAGCACAAGCGCTTCAGTGACCAGTCAACCGTGTGAGGGTAATCTCCTCACTCCTTCAGTCTGTCTCTCTCCCATTCACTCTCTCTTTCCATTTTTCCAGTAAGCCCCCCTCTGGGAGGCAGCTGAGCTGCACACACACATCCACGTGAGACGTTCACACAAACACATTAACGCACACAAACACTCACACCCGTGCAGAGCCTAAAGGCTACTGGCTCATGCCAGCTCTGGACAGCGAGCCCACAGGTGAGTGGAGACATCACAAGCTACATTATACGCTTAAGCCCCTGCAGCCACATGCTTGTAAATACAGGAATGAGCAGCGTGTTTTTGCTATCTCACACTGCTCAAGCTGTATTTCAAGATGGTGAAAGGGGTCTACAAAGATACTGCAGGATGCAGTTTTAAAAGTGTAAGACAGGTTTAAAAGAAAACCATGGATTTGCTTTGTGTAAAAGGCCACAGATAATTGAGGAAGTCATAGACACTTGGGCCCGGATACCTGTCCATATCATTTAAGAGATTCCTTTTGGCATTTCATAAAAGAAAATCAAAGACGTGATTTTATAATCAACAGCACAAGCTGAGTTAAAGGTTTTTAAATTAGACTACAGGACTCTCAAATCGATGAAAAAATGTAGAACTTTCTATCCCTCAAACACTCATCCTTATATGTAGTATAAATAATAATAACCGTAACTGTTAAATCTAGATACGCAATTTCAATAAATGTGTCTCTTACGTTTATGTGTTACATGAGTAATGCACTTCGGGATAAAAAGAAAAAAATTCCATATCAAGGTGAGTGCACGCACACACACACACACACACACACACACACACACACACACACACACACACACACACACACACACACACACACACACACAATGTGATGGAAGGGAGAAGACAAAAAGAATTAGTTTATGTCTAACATTCTTTCACCCTTCGTGTGCTTGCCTATTTGGCTTTAACAACTCAGCCGTCCCCATCAATTAGTCTAGATGCTGGACTTTCATTGAGATTAAGTGACTAATATCAGTGCTTGCTCACAAGAAAGACACTTTTCACGTCTGCCCAACAATCTGTTAAGTCAAAACACATGTGGTAATCCAAGGCAAAAAGCCTGCAAGGGGTCCTCTATGCAATGAAAAACAGGTGCTCTAGTTTTTGGCCATGTAATACCCCATTTACCCTCTGGAGCAAAGGTTATCCAGCTAATAGCTGCCTTGTGGTGCACTGGGAAGAGCTGTGCACATGGCCCAAGTAAACATCTGGGACGGATTGTACATACTTGCAACATATGCTTCAAGTTCAATTAAAATGAGGCCTTGGCACATTTATTAATCTTTTTTTCCTCTCCCTTTGCTCTCTCTCTCTGTTGCTCTCTTTCTCTTCTTCCCACTCTCCCCTATAGGCCTGTGCCATTAAAGAGGCCTCCTTTGACCCGTCCTTCATACTTACTCATACAATCTGAAGCTGCAGCTCATATCCAATGTAAAAGACCTCATATCCAATGTGAAAGACAAATTTGCTAAGCCCTGAAAGTCCATTTGTTCTGCACTTAACCAGGTTGGAGGGAGAGCAAAGGGAAGAGAGTGTGTGTCACAGCAAAAGGGGGGGAAAAAAGTCAGGGAAGGGGATGATTGTGGAAAGGGGAAGAAGGAGAGTGGGAGGGGAGAGAGATGTAGGCGAAGAAAAAAGAAAAATGCCCCCTTTCAACTTCCCTACAGCTCAAATGAAATGCTAACAGTTGAGGGGAGCAATAGATCAAAATGTATGAAGCCAGAATTGGTAAATTGTAGCCTTTGTGGCAGCTGTGCTATCCAGCATCCCAGCCCTGTGTGAACACAGAGCAAGGCCTTCTTATTTGGAATAATCAGTTCGCCACCAAATCTGACGGAGGCCGCACAAACTGCTTCCGCACCTCATTTCAATATGAAAGTCCAAAATGTATTTTATATAATCTGCAGCTTTTCAAATGCTTGTATTTTTTATTCCCCCACCCCACAGAGAGGAGGTTAGAAATGCAATAAGGAGGACAGACACAGGGAAGGAGTGGGGGGAAAAAAAGGTTCAAGGTTGCCTGGTGCATATCTTCAGTCAGTGCCCCCCTGTACATTTCAGCCTTGGAACTTCACAGCCAAGAAACTTTCCTTCTGCCTCTGCACTGTGGGAGAGGATGTAATGCTCACATATTGCTGTGTGTTCATCCCACAACTGGCTGCCTGGCTGATTGATTGCTGACTTTCTAGTGGGATGACTATTTGACCAATGACACAATAAATGTTGCTTCTTTTTTTAAAGTTTTTTTTTCTTTAACCACTCCTTTTTGTTGTCTGTTGTAAAGTTGGCGTTAGATAAGTAAATGTAGCCTACAAGTCCAACATCAGCTTTCTTGGAAATGTTTTTTTTTTTAAAAACATTACCAAACCAGACCATCCATATTATCACATCACAATCTGGTGTGAGGCAGAAAAGTATCAAGCATCAAGTCAAATCATTTTCATTTTCACACTAAATAAAACCAAGTGCAAACTATGCTAAAATGCCACTCTTGTTTCACACTGCTTGAAACCTCAACACACTAGAGTCTGAAGGAGAAAATTACTTTCATTTCAAACCTGACACACAAGAAAAGCAGACAACACAGTGGGTAGATTAAGCGCTGTGCTATTTCAATTACCATTCCCAGGTGGAGCACTGACAAGGTTCTGTATCCCGTCCAGTGGCATTTGTTTCAGTAGCTGTTCCTACAGTGCAAACGAGCGGAGGCAGTAAAGCAGCCACCTGTTGTTACCTGATAGTGTCTGGACAAGCCCAGATGCTGTTTTACTGCGACATAAAGGAGCAGTGAATGGACCTAAATAGCTAACTAAGCACTTTATATGGGTGTATGTTCACAGGAAGAAAGACTGAAGCACAGTGTCTGTAAAGTTAGCACACTGTTGTACGAAGGGAAATTTAGGGATAATGCACCAAAGCGCGTCGAAAAGATCAAAAACAAAGCGAAACCCCGAGCAGAAAAGGTGAGGAATGTGTTATGTACACACCTAAAGAGAAAACTTTTGAAAAGGTTAAAAAGGTTGTACAATCTGTGAACATGTGTTTGTGCCTCAGGCAGTGAGAATATCTGAACAGGGGGAAGAGATGGGAGGGGAAGATGGAGTCATTTTGTTAGTCTGTTTGTGTTTCCGGTCTCTGAAGCAGTGTCAACCCCTCCTGAGGCAGTGTGTGTGCGAGTGTGTGTGTGTGTGTATGTGTGTGTGTGAATGCATCTCTGACACGAGACATAATTACCTTGTCATCTTTGTCAAAATCCTCATCCTCATCCTCCAGCAGGTCCTCCACTGCTTCCTGACAGTTGCAACAGAGCAAAGAGAAAAACGAGAAGGAGAAATAAAAATGTTTATGCAACAGCTATAGTGCAGATAAACATTAGATAACAGAGGGTTAACATCATCAGAGCATCCAAAGAGGCATATTAAAGCTGATTGGTTCTGCTTATGTCTGGCAAGAGTTTGTTAATGAGTATGGAAGACATGCAGAAAGCACAACTATTGGATTTGTGAGTGCTAATATGTCATAAGCTTCAGAATGGTTCTCAATTAGAATTTAATTTTAGAAACATTCTGTTGTTCAAATATGTTGACACTTCTGGAAATGCAAGCAAATGCTCTGGCTTTGAATTTCCACGGGCTGAGGATTAAAGTCTATTCAAGCAGTCAAACAGCATTGCACAAAAGCATGTAAGACTTATACTGTTCAAAGGGAGAAGACAGCAGAACTCCTCTTCTTCTGACCTCCTTAACCTCTGCATGAGTCTCTCACCTCCACCACTGGTTTATATACATTCAGTTCTCTATGCTTTTTTTTCTTCTTCCTCGCAGACGCTTCGTAAGAGAAGAAAGAAGAAAAGCCTGAAGTGCAGAGACCGAGTCACAAAGAACAGCAACTATTTGCTTCAGTGATCCACAACCGAGAAAACTGGAGCCGACCTGACTCTGAAGCCCCGAGAAACCACAAGACATACTGTAGAACACAAAGAAAAATGGCATGATTTACGACGCTTGCTCACGCTCGGTCTAAATTCACGACAGCAAACATAAAGGGTACTGGACAAAATAAGTAGCGCACATTTTAAACAATTATTTAAGACACACTGGAATCACATAGAGACCTCTATGTGTGAAAGCAAGGCAATAATCACACGTGTATCCATAGAAGTTCATCCCTGAACACCTTGGTTCACACTTGGCTGTGTCTTGATACCACCAAAGTGAAAACCATTACAGCTGCATCTTATCCACCCTCTATCAATGACACATCACAGCTTATCATATGACAAATCATATAGTTGCCCACGATTTACATAAACAAACAGCCGTATCATAAGCCCTACAGCTGTCAACCTCGGATTTGATCTGCTCTCATTGTTTGATAGCGTTACCAGCCCCTACCCCCTCGAAAACCTTCACCCATCCCCGACATTACCGCACCCCCCCCAGCAAATCCAGAACAGTGCAAACTAGTTTGGAGAAATCCAAAAATCATTACTTAACAAGACAATAGCTTTTGTCCTTTTTGTTTTTCATTGGAATACGGGGGGAAACTATGTGGCGGCTGACATAAGCCTCTTATGTAAATGCAGCTTCCCACACAAACAAAGACGAGTTCAGTCAGAACAGCGGAGTCGAGAGGGTACTGCGTGTGCGTGCGTGCGCGTCCCTGTTCTATCAATATAAGTGAATCGCTAGGGCAAAGTGCTGTGCATGTATGTGTGAAACTCCTCATTTTAACTGTCTGACTGTGTAACAACTGGCCATTCCCAGCTCAATGAAACTCTGCCATGTCTAGACAAATAAGCTCGACTGTTCACATTTGACGGTCTCTTTATTGACACTGAGCACATCCAGCGCTACACTATACAAATACCGAAGAGGGAATTCTCGTGCTCAGTCAAGGGAAAAGATGTAGATGAGATACTGTAAAAATGAAAGCCTTCTGGCATCTCTAAACAAATGAACTATAACTGTTTATAAAGACATCATGGTTCCCTCCAAATCCTTTCATCCATGCCAAAATAGAAATATAATGGAATCTTCCACACAGAGGCATTAGCAGGGCATGCCTGGCACATGCTCCAAACTTTAAACAAAGAAATGAGCATGAGCTAGGTGGAGAAGCATGACCTAGAGAGACAGAGAGAATGATAGAGTCGTTTGTCTCCCTCTGCTCTCCGCTCTGCTCTCTCCCTTCTATTGCCGCTGGTTACAGAGAGAAGTCATGTTTCCTGCAATGAGACACAGTGTAAAATTAATAAATAAAAAGACACGGAACATGTCATCTGCCCTGAAGATTGCCACGGCTAAATGCGTGCACTGAAGCTACTGTCTCAGTACGGGAGGATATAAATTACCTCAGTGCAGCCAATGAATTCCAAACATCCCTCTTTCGTTCTCTGCATCGCTCTACCTCTCCCTCTATTTGTCTCATTCTTTCCTCTTTCTAAGACCTGTTTGGTGTATGATATCATTTGTCTGCTTATCCCCCCCATTATCATGTTGTTTGAATTACTATCATTACAGCACGGCAGCATCAAAGCCTTGCTGTCGACAGGATCGCGCAGGGCTCACATTGCCTGCAGAGCTGCTCCAGTCAATTCAGTATCTACAGAGGTGGGGATTAACATATTCAGACCCATTCAAATGATACAGGGATGATGCAGGCTACTCTTACAGATTACATTGTGCCCCATAAATACATACATAGATGCGATAATATGAAATACACGCAAAGAATGCAAGCGAGCACAATGACATTGAGAGTTCGAATGGCTTTGGATGTGTGAATGCATCTGTTTGGTCTTTGCCTAAACGCGAAGAGCTAATTTGCAAGAATTAATTTGCTGCTGCATTCCCTTTCCAACACATGCTCTGCATGCTCGACGCGCTTTATCTGAATTATTTTTTGCCTCTTTTACTGTATTTTGCATCAAGGCAAAAATACCAGCTGCAAATTAAAACAGCTGTGAGTTAAAACCAACAGTGCATCGTCTACTTAATCCGAAAACAAGTACACTACTGCTGTTTATGTGGAGGTTTCAATTATGGGGATAAGTCATCTTTGAGTCAATCCATATCACAAAAGTGGTGTATTATGTCCTTATTTTGGTGGCTAGAAAACTGTGGTGCCATCACTTTAACATAACTGGTAATTGATACATGATTGCTAAAAACATGGAACTTTAGCATCACAAGACCAAACTTTCGATTCTTGGTGCATATATGGTTGCCTGCGAAATGCACAGTTTAGGTGCCTGCACTTAAAAAAAAAAAACAAAAACAAGAAAGAGTTATTAGGAGCATTAAGATCTGATATTTCTTGCTGGAGGGGACTATTTCTATTAGCTGTGCAGGTAAATATCTAAAAGTTTTTCAAGAACAGTTATGAGAAGCTTCTTGCACAACATCAGCGGTGCAACAGCACCCCTAGTGTGTTTTCAAGGACAGAGAGCATATTCTCAGGGTCAGACAGATTATTACTGTGATCTTCTGCTTGCTGGATACACAGCTCTGTGGCATTATGCTGAATTTGATAGTAAATATGATCATAAGTTAAATCATAGGAGAAGATAAGACAATCATGAGTATGTTCACATAAAAGAAAAGGGCCAAATCAAGGATTTACCTAAGGTCACTGGAAAGACAGAAACATGGTAAATGTATACAAGACTAATCAGCTAAATATTTATATCGACTGAGGCACTGCGCACAAAGTATTTCAAATATTACTTCACAAGTCAATGATCCACCATCCTCCTGGTTTTGCAGGAAAAAAAAATTGACAGAACCTGTCTGAATCAATGAAACAAGCGCACACAAACACTCCATAGGGGAAAAGTAAAATTCTACTACTAAACTAGCAGCTACATCATTTTCACCTTTCCCCTGAAAACTGCCTCTCAACTCGGCCTTCTCTCTGCTGGCCGTACGGAGTTCCACTATTTCCTCTCCTCACCTTCCCAATGACAGCCACGTGGGGAATTGACGGCGAGGCAGACATCGCCAGCGAACATGAAGATATACTTTTTCCGTCTTTTTTTCTCCCATTCCTCTATCCCTCCCTCCTTCCTCCTGCTGCTTTTCCTCTTTGATACGTGAGGGGGTTTTAACCTCTCCAGCTGCTGAGGTTTGGCTGAGTGGCTGGCTGGGGGATCTCAAGGCCCTGCTTGGTATGCACTGTCCATGAGTGCATGTGTATGTGTGCACATATTGCCTACACCACAGTTTCTGCAGACTGGGGGAAGAGCTTCGCGGCTGATAAGGCTGAGCCTGGCTGACCCACGCGGGCCCTTCACAAGCTGTCAGAGCCGTGGCCCTCAGAGGGGGGCCCTTCCATCTGCACTGCCCAAGCCAGGGCTCACCCAGCAGGGGGCTAGATAGGGGTGAGGCTGGGGTGCTACCGGAGCTGGTGGTGAGGGTGAGAAGGGCAGCTCCATATTCATGAAAGCAACACCAAATTTCGTGAACGCTGGAAGATATTGAGTTTTTGGGCTTGTTTTGTGACATTTCGAACTCACCAGCTACTTCTTCCTTTCCTATTTAGCTACTGACAAATCACCAAGTATTCAGCCAGAGATTAAGCAGCTCCTCCAGCATTATTTGTCTTTCTCAGATCTAAAAAGTCTAGCTTTTCTCATTGTTCTTCATATTCAATTGTGCTAACGAGTTCTAGAGCAAGTAACATACTACATGTCTTGTATGGCAGAAACACATACATCTGTAGACTTAAGCTCAAGGTTTAAACCAAAAACACTAACAAAGAGCTATGGGCGGGTATGCTATGAAGACAAAATAACAACAACAACACCAACAGGCACTGAGACAGACACCCTGAACTGCTGGTGTTGTTAGCAAAGAGCACAGACAGTTACAAAGGTTCAGTGTGATGAAGGGAGTTAGACAAATGGAGTGGGATGGGAGAGGGGGGTGGCAATATGATGAAAAGGATGGGAGGATTTTGCAGTGGCATCCCTGTTGCTCCCGATGCTCCCGTCCCGCTTCAAACTATGCCCGCTGCCTGTCTTTCTGCCTGCCAGCCTGCCATCCTATCTGCCAGTTTAGCAGAGACAGAGAGGCAGCGAGAGCAGCAGAGATGAGCACGGCGATGCCGGGGCGGCACGGGGGAAATCAGCGGGGCACAGGCGCTCCCAGTTAAAAGTGACATGACCTTTTGATTTTGTCACCTGTCACCAACTGCCATGTCTGACTCCACACTGAGGAGTGCCTGCCATCCACCGCTGCTTTCCTCTGCCTCCATCTCTCTGAATGCCTCCCTGTCTTTTTCTGTCTCCTGCTCCCACTCCATCTCCTTTTCTCATTCCCCTTGTCTTTCCAGAGTTACAGTTTTATGAGCAAAAAATGGTGTGACTTCCTGGAGGAGTTGAGGTATAATAGGCAACGCATTCTCTTTTCCTTCCAGCTTTTCCTAATATTTACTTCTACTCCACCTGCGTTGCGCGTGGCTCTTAATGAGGGCAGATGTCAAGGCACAGTGTTGCGAGCAAAGTTGTTTTGAGATGCAAAATCAAGGAGAAAATAGAACAGATAGAAATCGCAATGAAGACTCGCTCTAAAAATGATACAGTGTTCAAATAACATTTGACAATTCTGACTGGAAATAAACCAGATTTTATTTACACTAACGAACAATACGCTGCTGTCACACACAGCAGAGAAAAGTAAATATTAAACTAGTATTAGTAGATCCTTGTGACCTCAATAACTAAGCTCTGTGAGAATGATTCAAATCACCATGTGGCGAGAGCGGACTTATAATAGTCAGCTATCGTGCCACAGGAGGCGTATATGTAAGTGTGAAGTATCTTCAGGCCATTAAGGTCTTCTCTTCCGTAATGGTTTGGTGGATCCATTGGGTGAATCAATGTAATGGTCTGAAGCATGGGATAAAGAGGATGGTGCTCCAGTGTGACGAGGCCTAATTGCCCGTCATCCTGTGGTAGAAAGAGACATCACCGTGTTCCATATGTATCCTCTCCGACAGCCAGCACTGAAATTAACACCTTCAAAACATCTGGTAAGGGCTTTTCTGGGCCAAGAGAACGGCAAGGAAAGATTTCTTTTGGGATGTGTTCCTGCTTGTTAATCTCAGTGCCCATCATCTATTCATGCAAGCAGGCACACGCAAGAATACGACTCGCTGCTATGACATGCGTGCACATGTATCTAGCAGCCATCTCTCTCATCCAGCAGAGCAGCCGGTCCTCTGCTTGACCAAAGCCCAGTGTGAGGACAGATATAACCTCCAAATTGTCCCAGGTATCCAAACAAGCGTGAGATGGAGAGGTCATCTCATTGCGATGCAAACGGAGAAGCAGAAAAATAGCATGAGTCTTTCTTAATAATACATTTGAATGCACAAATAAAAGGAGCATCATCCTCATATATTCAGCAAATATTCAAAAACATAAAAGGGTCCTCTTGTTTGCTCAGAGAGCAAGGGAGCACGTTACACCATGACATACAGGTCAGCCAACGGTGCTGGAGAGTCAGCATTCACGGGTCAGAGTGCTACATGATAAGAAAGGAGGTCGGGGACCTTACTGGTGCTGTGCCTCCTTTAATCGCTGTTCTTAAGGACGCTCTGACTGCTTAGCAGGTACCGGTCAAGGTTGGGGCTAGGCTAAGAAGCAGCTGATCCGGGATCTGTTTGCAAAGCAGCATGTAACCGCACAACAGTCAGTGACCCTGAGTGGTGAAATACAGCATGTAAAGAACACTGTGTTTGTTTATTCGCTATAGACAGGGATACGGGTTGTGGTTGTGGTGTAAAAGCGTCGAAGGGTAAGCACGCTGAACCCGTCAGATGAAGCAAGGCCAGTTCATTAGGAAGTCTGTACTCAAGTGTGGGCTTTTTTTTTCCTGTTTTCTCTCATTCTCTCTCACCATCTCTGTTTCTCTCTCTCAACCTTCAGAGTGAGTTCAGCAGAGATTCCTTTGGCATTACCCTCACCCCAGACTGCTGGAAAACCGCAGCGCTCCGGATGCTGACCCTTGCTCAGCTCAGCACAATGCTTTAATTTGGTGTGTTGTTTAAAGTAATTAGAAAGCCTTTCCCCCTGTTTTCTTTTCTATTCTTTTCAGTGTCTCTGCCAAGTGCAAGAGGGAAACAGTGAGTCGTCCATGACTTCAGCTTGATAAAGATTCGGAAGAGGAATCCACGAGACCCCCCTCACCCTCCTCCTCACCCCCACCCCCTGCACCGGGGGAAAACTGTCTGAAAACAAACAGGGACAGGACTCGAGGGATACTTGTGTCTAAATGTGCGTATTCGAGTGTATCTGTGCGTTTGTCTACGTGTACAGCATTTCAGCAAAATAACAAACGCTTCTATCGTACCTTACTTTTGCTTTTAGTCTTATTTGAGACGAGATATTAATATCAGGAGTGGACGAGGCACAGAGCTGATAATGAAGAAAGGAGAGACGGTCCTGCGCGTGCACTAACCCGAAGGCAGTGAGACAGCAACAGAGACAAAAGCGGGGCAGTGATCGCCAGAGAATTTTCTTTGTGTCACCTGTGCACAGCTGCCACAGCAGCAAGAAAGAGGCATTAATAGAGCCAATCTTTGACAATTTCAACTTTCATCAGATGCATCACTGCAAAGACTCACTCGCACAGCAGATTCAAACACACACAGACGACTTTTATCTGTATCTGCACACACAGATTAACGTTCTACACTCGCGTTCGTACCATGCAAACACACACCTGGAATGAATTGTGTAAATGTATATGAGTGTACACTGCAGTCCTTCATATTTATTTGTTATAACCTAGGAATAAAGGGAATATACTAATTGACATCAGACATACACAAACAATATTTAGTATCCATGCATTACGGATGCACCTGCATACAAACCTAGAGCACATTTACTTTAGTGCTATCCTACGATCTTATAGTGCGCCTCTAACTATCTCACCACCAGCCTCCTCAAAAACTCCTTAAGCCAGTGCCATCATCGACACTCCTACCCACACATATCAAGACTGTCAAACTGTAAGAGTTACACTACACACTCAGTTAAAGCTATTGCCAAATGCTGCTCATATTAGACAGTAAAGACATTTAACTGAAGAAGGTCAGATACCAAAGTTAAAGGCGGTGCTCTCGTGTCTTAAAACACCCCGTTCTTGATGATCCTGATGATCCTTTGAATTCAACCAAACACTCTCCAGTCTGAACGACAGTCTGAACGACAGTCTGAATGACACTCTGAAGACAGCGATATTAAAGCAAGCTTCAGAGGCAAAACCACTCCCTGGTCTGGTCTAACCCTTGGCATATAAATCCAGTAGAGTAGTTACATGACAAGCCTCAAGACATTAAACTCAAATGAAAATGGTTCTTAGTTGGTGGGAAATATTTTAAGGCGCCCTGCTTTCATCCCAACAAGCCCAGCTGAAGTCAGTCAAATTATGTGGTTTGCATTTATGCTGTAAATACAGAAGATCACGATCAAGTGTGGAAATGCTACTTTGAAAATGAAGCAGATAGATCCTAAATTGTATCTGCTGGACAGGTTTCTTGACCAGGTAAATCTCCAAAAGGAGATTTTTGGATAGGATATAATAACAATAATAATAAAATAGTAAGACAGCACCAGATGTTAAAACACCGAGTTTTAACATCTGACAGTTTTTGTCTTTGCGCGTAAGACCTTTAAGTAGAACTGGGCAGACCATTGTTGTCATACTTAAAGGCGCTTGCCATATGAGAATCAACAGTATGAACATGTCTTAAGGTTTCAACCAAGTCCTGAGGTACTTGAGACACAATAGTCCCTTTCAAGAGAGAAAAGCAATTCCACATGAAGTGGGAGTTACATGCACTTATTGGAATGTGAATTGAGTGCCACATTACGGGGATATGCAACCATTGTTGCCTCATTTTACTTAGGAAGTACACAGAAAAAAAAATATCATTAGGTCTGGATAAATACAAGCAGCAGGTAGAGAGACACATAATCATGCCAGGTTTTGTCTTAAGGCATGTGTGGCTATTCTTTTTTTTTTTTTGCAAGCAATGTCGCCATCTACAGGTGAGAAAAGTGTCTCTAAAATTAAAGTCTGTGTTCTTCGCAAATGATTTATGTTGTCTGTGAACTTACCTACAATAGTAAACCTTTAATTCGTCACTTGAGCGCATGCAGTGAAAATATGATTTTTAAACATGAACCAAAAACTGGAGTATAACTGCCAGTTTATTGTCAAGAAACACAAGGATCATTTTGCTAATTTCAATGCCATGTTTTTAAATGAACAAATATGGAAATGGAAGCTTATGAATAGAGAAGATTAGCTCTTGAGACGAAACAATAAATCTGCGCTATATGCTATGTAGAGTTCACATTTAATTCTGTAATATTGCAATGACACACAGCTATTAGATTTGGTTCATTATGATGACTGAATTTAATACCTCTTCCAAATCCAATCCAATCTAACCCATAGAATCCCTATGAAGAGATAAATATACACATATAGAAGGCAAAAGACTGCAAGGAAATCGGAAGTCTGTTAACTGGTTATTTCCAAGTGAGAAAAAGGCACTTATTAAAATTAATCACTTCATTGTTCACGCTCATGCCATAGTCCAGCTCGCTCTCTCGTTTTCACTCTCTACTCTCCAAATGTGCCTGGCCATGATTAAAACATGTCTGTTTCTCCATGACATTGCTTTGACATCACTTAATTGGTATAAGAGATAAAAAATAAATGAATTAAATAAATATACTACCAGGTAAGTGGCGTAACATTGCTCAAGGTGACAGCCTATTATTTCTCCCTTTTCTTTGCCTCAAAGAAGGCAAAGTGAGAAATGTGAGATTGCACTGAGAATGCAGCACCTCATGTGGCAGACGGAGATTTTTATTAAGAAAAAGAAAAAAAAAAATCGGCACAGAGTTTTCACATGTGAAATTCAAAATCTGTTCAAAGTTTGCGGCGTGCAGTTCAATCTGAGAGTATATTCTACATTTCTACAGGAAACTGCAGCCCTCTGTTTCTCACTTATCTGTACATCAATGCTCATCAGCAGTCAAAATGTTACGTCCCAAATATCTAATGTTTTTAATATGTCTGGAAATGTATCATTGCATGATTAATGCAGTAAATCAATGTCCCAACAAGACAGCTGTGGTTGAATTTAACCTGCATTGTATGGGCTTTTACAGTGAAAGGAAAGAAAGGCGGAGGGATATCAAGAAGCGATGGGGTTACTCACCACATCTTGCCTGGTGTCCTTCCCCGACGCAATGAGCATGTAGGTCCAGGCCAAGGGCAGAAGCAACGCCAGAGGAATCATGTAGAGCTCAAAGTTCCAAACGACAACGACAAAAAGCTGTTGAAAGACACAACGTGAAAACTGCTTGTGAAAGAAAAGCAAAAAGAAATCCGAGAGATCAACGCGGGCTAAAAATGTATATATTCAAGACGCCATACGGGCGTTCATGAGACAAACTCCTGAGAATCTAAGCTGGCCACATGTGCCATATGTGTGACTCAAAAAACAACACACATTCATATGCAGAATCATAAACTCCATGCAGTAAAAACTATTAAATGAGTCTTTGCTTTAACAAAGAAGTAGGCCTGGTGTCAGTGAGCTGAGGGTGAAGCCGCCATGACCCCTTAAGGGTTCATTTTTCTGGGTCTCAAAGTTGAGGAGGAGGAGGATGGTGAGGAGGATAAGTATGAGCCGTCAGAGCCTCTATCGTCCATGCCAATCATCTCAGAGTCTGAGGTCATGTACCGTTTCAGCCGCAGCACGTCAAAGCTGACCCTTCTATACTCAACCCCAAACTCCAGAAGATGACCCCCGCACACCCCACAACCCGAGTCCCTAACCCTGTCACTCCAAGACCCAATACCCTCTCTCTTGGCCCAAAAGAGTCGTTCGCCCCATCTCTAACCTCCTCTGCACCCATCTGCCAAAACCATAACCTCTATACCTCCCCTCTCATCACCAAACAAGAAAAGTACCATCTGAAAATTAACCTTTCCTAAAACCTTGTATTCTGGTTTTGGCAGGACTCTTTAGCCTCTGACAACAGATTACTGCGGTGGTTGGGAAGATACGTGTGGGAAAGTAAAATTGCTAATCATGGAAGGCTGATGTTTTCTGGCAGCATTGTGTAGATTGTGAGAAAGCATTGTCGATTGTAAATGAAAGGTTGAGACGGGGCGTTTTTCAGGAAACAAAATCTGTCAGAAATAAATAGAGCGAAAGCATATTTATCTTATCGAATAATATCATGTTCAAGTACACAGAGATTTGTCGCGACTGATAATAAAAAAAACTGCAGCAATTATAACAAATGCCGAAAATGCAAACCATGCCTAATGCTTAATCTTTCGCTGTGAAACATATTCAGTGAATTCAAGTACGAGTAATCCATTATTTCAAATATGGGCACAGCAGACTTGAAATTAATTAGTCTGTGTATGGAAAGACAACCTTATCTAACAATCAGTGTTGATGACAAACTTTTAAAAGTGATGAAATTGAGATTATTACTGTATAAAGCTCATATAATGTCTGTCTACCAATTCTGATTTATCCTGTTTGGTTGCGCAAACACCGGCAAGAGTGAGCGCAGGCTCAGTTATCAACAACGACACTGCTTAATATCTGCCTTTGTATGTGTGCAATACAGGGTTAATGTGAGTGAGAGGTTCAAGATCTCAGCACCATAGTGCATTCCAGGCTGTTGTTATTGTAGTAAAGCCAGTCAAACATTAAAAAACACAGACACACTCGACTGCTACGTCACAACGGACAAAACACATGCCCCTCGCAATAAAACCATGTTTACAAATTAAATTTTTATCCTCAACTTTTCCAACTTCATGGAAAAGTTCGAAAGGCTCGTATCCAAACTTTAGAGCGGAATTATAACTCCATGTAAAATTAACTAACAGACGCTGAATCCACAAAGCAAAAAAAAGGAAGAAAAAAAATATAAGACATAAATTAAACATTAGAAATGTCCAGTACATTTGCATAATGCTCACAGCAAAATTTCTTCTTCAAATAAAACCTGAATGGCCTTGGTGAAACAGGCAAATCTCCCCAAAGGATCGCAGTCTTTCTCCGTCTCTCTCAGGCTCAACTTACTTTGTTACATACGCAGAGTCTCTCTCTGATACAGCTGTGTAGGAGAACTGGAAAGAAACTCTTTAATAATTCATATTTGTATACTAATAAGCAACACAACAATTTCCCTTCACTCATCAGAAAACGCTGTTAGGATCGTGAAAAAGCTCGACAGCAGAAACTTGCGTACAGACAAACACAATAACACCATTGCGCACGTTTTCCCTACAAAATATAACTATTCTAAAATTATCCATCTGCTCCAAATTACTGTAATTTAGAAATCTGTATGATCTGCAACGGAGATAAACACTCTGACAATTTCTAACTACAAAAATGTGCAACAGAGGTGCAGAAAGTTGACTTCAATTGAGCAAACAGAGGAGCACATTTCTTTGAAACTATTCTAGTAGAAGCTATTAATAACTGCATACTTATAAACGTCTTCACACGCTCTGTTCTATACTCTACTATAAATACCACTTACAGTAGGAATACAGAACAATGCATTTTAAAAATCTTTGCTGTGTGGTAGTCTTTTCACTCACATTGTCATCACAGAGCAGAAAATTAACTTGTACTTTACTGTCCGAATGTTTGTACTTAAACATTGAAATCTTCTTTTTCAAAAAAATAAATAAATTCCTGCTCTTTTCTCTATTTGTCAGAGGCTATTTAACCTGTCATCTGCCTTTATTCCTCTTCCAGGTGGTTAAGGTGGCTGAGGGTGAAGTTTTGACTGGCAGCTAGAGAAACCGGACACCCCGGCTCAGCAGCGGCCGGCCCTGCACCGTCTATGTGCCCACCGGCCAGGCAGCAATGGGGCCCTACAGTGCCTGGACCTTTCCACCGGGCGATCACAGTCACCCCCCGTCGCTCGCTGCTTTTCGCCTGGAGAATAGGGAGTGGGAAGAAGCCTGCTGTGGATGTCAGTGACCAGAAAATAGCAGAGGAGGGAAAAGAAAAAAAAAAAAAGGGAAAAAAAGGACGAAAACATGTTGGATCGAAAGGGGGGAAAAGCTAGATGAAGCTCCAGATGTGGTCTACGGGAATAATTTGTAAATGACCCTTTGTGGCCACAGATACATTATGTAGCGGCCGGTGATGGTTCACAGTGAATATCTGAACACTACACACGAGGAATGCTCATCCCGTTCTTGCTTTGTTTATTAATGCTGCATTCATGGTAATGTAATTTTTTTTTTTAAATATAAGAACACAGTCTTTCTTTTCTTATGTTTTTCTGTATTATTCATATTATGAACGCTCTCTGATTTAGTTTAGCGAGTATGTAAATAAATACATTACATCTATTTGTTATAAAAAGTGACTTGGACCCTGTTTTTACTTCTCCTGTAACAAATATTTTCTGTAATTATCAAACCTTTTGATAATTACATCTTTTTTTTTCTTATGTGATGGATATTTGATTGTGCCACCAAAACTACTGTCGGCAGTGACAACTTGAAAACAATTCAAAATTAAGAATTTACTTTTAGACGACAAATCCGTTTAGTCAAAACAAAAGTCCGTCTCTTCTTCTAATCATTATTTGTGCTTCAGTGATCTTCAGTGAAATGCAATAAATTTCCAGGAACAAAACTATTCACCTGTCACAAAACAAAGTGAAATCAGGACTTCCACTGTCAAATCTGCTAAACCAGCTTAGATATAGTTAAAGGCTAAATTTGAAATGGGCTAACTTCACGTCTGAGTATGGGCTGATACTAAAATGAGATGCGTAATTAAAAAAGACAATTACAAAACGAACAAAGCAAAAATCACGCCAGTATTATTTGTAACATTTTGGCTAAAATGAAAATAAAACACTAAACAGAACTTAAATTATTTTGACACATCTGTGTAGTTAAGATTTCATTCAGCTGTAATGTTTAAAGCTTTCTATTAATATTAAAATATTCAAGCACGATAAGCTATATTAAAAATGTTAACAAAAGAGATAGTCAAAATGATTTATTCAAGCACTTAGTGCGGCACATTGAGAGTTGCTTTATTTGTTTCAAAACACAACCCGCGTCCTTGCGGCTCTTTGCCGCAGCACTGTGGGAGGGTAATATTCAGTGCTTTGGCTTACATTAACCACACACCAGGCTAACTTCCCCCTGCTCTGTCTCAGTGGAGTGAAACTGAAGTTTGGATTTCAGAGTTCCCCTTTATCTCTCTTACATCAATTTCCATGCTGGCACTAAGTGTTGCCAGATAGCAACTAGAAGTCCTGTTAAGTTCGAGGGAACAAGAGGGAGGGAGACTGTGTCCTGTTTCTGACCAGACCCACAACAACATTCGGTGGTGCTAGACTGCCCCCTGCTGTTCTCATGCAGAACATTGATCCACAGCACAATTAATGCTGTTCAATCGAAATAAAAAAGGAAGCTCAAAATCACTAAAACTGTTGTGTCAAAGGCAGTCATTTTGCAACATCACAGTTACAACAATACAATAAAGTCTGTGCCATTTGTGATCACAATGCTACAACTTCCCACGGGTACCAATTAGAAATAAGGGTGCTGTATCACGACTTCGTATCAAAAGGCCTCACATTTTCTGTTGAGTCTCCATCTCTGGTGATTAAACTCTGACTTGGTATTCTCTGTTAGTCGTGCCACTACATTTCAACTATCATTCATTTTGGAAATGAGGAGAACAGTGAAACGTGAAAGCATATCTTTCAAAGCTGTCCCTTGCTGTGGGCAAAGACGAACTCCCTAACTTTAAAACTTTTAAAAGTTAGACAGGTTCTTTGAAGGGGAGTCAAAGGAGCAATTTAAAGAGACCTGGAGTGGTGTGTACTGCTGACTACTATAGTGTCTTCGCACTGTGTATCAAACCACCAGCCAGACATGTGCAAACACACACACATATACACTCCAATAGTTGCTTCTGTACCTGCCTTTGCTTCCCCCCCTTTTTTATTTCAGCAGGGTGAATTTTTATCTAAATGCAAAGCAGGTGATAGGTGCTCTAGTTTCCTCTAGAAGTAGCTCCCTTGTCTGGGCTCTCTTCCTGATAAGAGTCCTACTTTGCCTGACATAAAAGAGCCCGGTATCATTTCCCCTGCCTCCCCAACAACCCCCAGCTCGCTGCCCTCGCCCTTCCCCGAGCTTCACAAAGCTGCCTCTATTTGCTCCCAATTCAGGGCCCAATTGCAGATAAAGTTACAGCAAATTTGTTTGGAGGAAGAGCTGCTGAGGCCTGCGGTCCCTGGGGCAATAACAGCCTTGTCTTGCAGGGGCCGTGGGGAGAGCTGGCAGCAGCAGGAGAACAGAACCCTACACCGCTCAGCCCGACAATGGCCTCAACTCTCCGGGAGGGAAAAGCCGAGGGGAGGGAGAGATAAAGAAGAACAGGGATGCATGGAAGGATAGAACGGAGAGACACTCAGCTTGCAGGTGTGGAGAGAGGAAGCAGACGCTTAACCCTGAGACGGGGAATGGAGACACCACCCACAGACACACACACACACGCACACACAAATACACAGACACCACCCATCATGCAGGACAGGAGGTAACTCCAGTCCCGTCCATTGTGCCAACGCCTCAGGCAAAGCTGCCACGGTGGCTGATTCACTGTCGGGATGGGTGGGTGACAACAGTGTGGGTGTGAGAGAGAAAAGAGTGAAAAGCTGCATGTGACACTATGCAATATCTCTATTTCTCACACATACACACTAGACACACAATACACATGCACACACTAAACACAGCTGGCACTAATGGATGATGTGTACATGCGGCTGGTATTTCAGAATTGGGCAGAAGGAGAGTAAGAGACCATGAAGAAAATTTTGATCGTTTTTGTGGAAGAAGTGTCGAGCAGTGACACAGTCTGACAACTGCAATGATGTACTCTTGCGTTCACAAAATATATACGAGCACGCTTAAATTTGCTCCCCCCCGGGCTCACTTAGCAGTTAAGGAGTGCGCACGTTGGTAAGTTTCTCACCTCTCTAGCTATGGCCATGTTTGGAAAGTTAAGTCTAACATCTGGATTTTAAAAAAAAAAGACAGCCAGACAGAAACACACGTGCACATGTATGCAGACACACATGCCCATAATCACACACAGCAGTACACCTTCATGAATGCACCACCTTGGCCAGATGGCCCCCCATAAAAACCCACTTAAAGAGATGAGTGAAGTGATTAAGAGGCCCCTCAAAGTAAGGGAGAAATGAGACAGGGATGAAGAAATGGAGGGGAGGGAGGGAATACCTGTGTAGAGGAGAGGCCCTAAATACTCTGATGCTTTTAGCTAAGTGCTCACTCCTACGTTAACAGACTCCCAAAAGAGCCGGGGATAGGTGGGTGGACTACAATGACACCTAAATTTCTGAATTTCTCTAAACTATAAAACACTGTGTCCTTGGCCCAGATAGATCGTTCCTCGTCTCCTGAATCCAATCAGAATTTGAATAGTAGGAACTGTTAGAAATGGATATACTACACACTGTGTTAAAAAAAAGAAAACTTGGAAGGATCTATACAAGGCACATACATCTGTTTGGATGTGCTGACACAGAGGCTGTGCTGTCCAAGGCTATATTTTCTCCTCTCCCCATGTAGATTGGTATTTCTAAAGTGACCTTGTTTTGGGTGAATTCCTTGACATTTTATTTGTCTGACACATTCATTTATTTATAAAAAGATAAGACCCAAGGACTCCCGCCTAGCTCAGTCTTACATGAGAGAAAATACATGCACAAGCCAGCTCTTGCACACAAATGTGCTCACTCACACAAAGAGGAAAATGTTAACTGATCAATACCGTGTCTCTTCTGACCCGTGTCTTGTGATGACACTGTGACCCGCTGTGCAAACACACACACACACACGCACGCGCACACACACACGTACACCCTCTGGAGAGATTAAACTGATGTCATCCAGCCAAATGCTGCTAATGTCTAATGTCTGCTGCTGAAGATGCTCTGTGATCCAATGGTAAAGGGCTGGGGCAAGTTGGGTCCACCTGTCCTGTAGCTACTTAAGTCAGGACACTAAACCAGACAGGATTAAATGTCTGCTCTGTCATATTTGGGGTAGAAACCTCCATGCAGCCGCTCGCTGCCCTGCAGGAGAATGTCGTTTTACTGATAGCTCTGCTGTCCAATTACACTTCACCTTTTAATACCAGACACAGATGACAGGGGGGGAGAGAGAGAGGATGAAGACGAGGCCAGTGGGCGACGAGAGAAGGAGCCTGCAATTTCTACTGTCTGCAAGAACAGCTTGTCACCCTTCAGTAGATTGTAGCTGCATTTTCTCAGTATTTGGACATCTGATGGGTCTAATAAAATAGTGTTTAAGCTGCAACACCAACCCTCCACTTACTCCTAGTAAGTGAGACTCAAGGCCAATAGTGCCAAATAAAGTATACGACATGTGTGTGTATGTGTGCAATTAATACAAGAACAGAAAAAAAACTTAATCCAGTGTATCACAGCGTGACATCTAAGAGTGAGAGTAACAGTCTGCCTGGGATGCGCTTGACTGTGCTTGAGACATCAATAGTCTCTTGCGTTAGACTGTTAAATTATGAGTGAAGGATGCTTGCTTTGTTAACAGACACGGTCCTGCATTCTCGGTGAGCGGTGTGTGCACGTCTCTATCGCGCGCACAAAGTGCAACCAGTTAAATATATGGTTATACATTTAGAATGATCAATAGGCACAGGTTATGTGATTTTTCCAGTGCCAAAAGAAAGGAGCAATTACATTTAGGTACAAATTTCTCCCTACATTACATCTGAAACAACACAGCACGATCCATCAATCAAGCAACTGCACGTAAGAAATAAACATATATTACACACACGCACGCGCACACACACAAATCTACCTGTCATGTTGTAAATGTGCAGCTTTATGTGTGGTATGCCACATTTACTGTGTATTTGATGGGACATGCACATACCACAAAGGCACAGATGCTCCTCTGCGGAGAGTCCCATTCGAAGCAGCTGTTTATGTAGCAGCCCGCGTTGATCAGGACCATGATGCAGCGTCTAACTCGGGTGAAGTTGCGCAAAAGCAACTGGGCGAAAAACAAAAAGGGAAACAACAAAAAGTAAAACGTTTATGCAAGCGAGGGTTTAAAGGTCAAAAATGTGCTAAACCGAGGAACGGATCATAGGGTTGTAAACATGCTGTGCGTGATTTATTGCTTCACTGTGAAAATGGTATATCCGGTATGTAAACAACCAGATGGGGGAACGAGGCTCGGTGTGACAGGTAGATGTGTTGGAAATAAAACGGGAGCAAAACGATCCATCTAAGCACAGCTGTCAGAGTCCCGCTGATAAGACACTTGAGGTGACCTACTGTTATAGGGGGTCACTTTTCTCTCTCGTTCACATTTAGTTAAGGTGAGAAATTACCACCATTTAGCAAAAAACACCAAAGTTTTTTCAAGTTATGTTAATCAGCACCATAGCTGATTAACAACATACTCTTATTAAGTCTTAATAAGCAATCTTCTAGCCCTAAAGTGTCTCATTGTACTGTCTTTGTAAAAATTAAATGAAGCCGTCGTAATACAGCTCGACAGTTGCATCTTTGACCTCACTTTGGATTCACTATTACATCACAGTACTTAAGAGCACCCTGAGGATGCCGATGTGATGTCTCTACTTAAACAGCAATATACGTTTTGGCATGGATCGGCCACCACTGCTAACTCACAGTGTTTGTTTAACTCTGTTATCCTAGTGATAAAGTTTAGCACAATAATAAAATAGAAAGAAAATCCAAAGCAGTCCCTGGATTCTCCTCCCTGGGCGTTTCTCCAGGCATTTGGCCAGAGATGAGATAGAACTGGCTAACTGCGGTCTCCCCCTGGGTTGCCAGCCATTCAGGGAATAGCATAACAGCAAGAACGCCAACCACCCAATCAGGTCACCAACAGGGGAAAGTGCTCCCACAGGAAAAAAACTGTCGCTTCAGTTTGCACTTAAAAATATTCCAGGGCATTCTTTTACTCCTTGGGAAATTGTGTGTGTTTTAATGTGTGTGTAAAGTGGGTATATAATATGTGTCTGCAGCACTATAATAAGGGTTTTCATGTGTTCAGTGGCTTCAATTTATTGATGCTAGCTGATTTGAACTCGTTTCCACTCTGTGTCAATATTTGTTGCCAAACTATGGTTATGATTACTTTGTGTCCACATCAGAGGATCACATTCAGAGTTCAAATCATCCACTTGCACATTCTTCAGCATGTTTACTTCATGTACATGTTATACTTTTCTTTGCTATAACATCAGACAGAGATTATTCATTTTTTATTATGTCAATCCCAGTCTGTAGTTATTTTTTTCGATCACTTATGAAAGTGGATAAGTCATTGGTTATGTTAAAAACCATAATTAGAATTAAATCTTGTCTTTGATGTCAGGCAGTGTGTGTGTGTGTGTGTGTGTGTGTGTGTGTGTGTGTGTGTGTGTGTGTGTGTGTGTGTGTGTATTTTATGTTATTTTTAGTTCGTGTCTACTCATTGAGCAGCAAGCAACAGCAGGGGAGCTGCTATCACACAAAAGAGTCCTCATGGGGCAATCCCTCCAAAGCAGCGAGTGACATCATCATTGCGAGACGCTGACATGGGTCATCTCTGTGTGTCAGGGGTGAAATGGAGATAAAAAAGCTCAGAGTGGGCCAAGATGGGAATCATCAGAAAAAGCAAAGGCAGAAACAGTGAGGAAAAGAAGGGAATAGATGGAGGGCTGACAAAAGGGTGGTGTGGGAGCTGGTGTCTGTGTTGTGCTATGTTAGGCAGGGCTGTGCTCGGCTGTGCGTGGTGCAACACTGACTGCTGAGCCCAAACGGTCACTCATATGACACGTCTGATGCGGGCCAGCCCCTACTATTCATCTCTTTGTGGTGCCGCCACACTGAGCAGCGTGACAATGAAGTGCAAAGCAGCAGTGGCAAAGAGGGCCAACTATAAGGATGGCCAATCTACTTATGCACCCCAGAGCTGACAGCTTGACATTTCTATTCACCACTCAGAGTGGATGCGAGGGGGTAGAGATGAGAGAAGAGGGAGAGGAGGAAAGGGAGGAGAAAAAAAGAGAAACAAAATGCTGTTTTTCCTTCAATCATCCTGTTGTATCTTGCCCACACAGTTGTTGTGCTTTACAAGATGCCACTCACCAGGGCTGTTGGTTTTGCTTCAGACAGTTAAGCAGAATAGGGGGTGCGGCGGTGGACACAGATAAAAATAAGGCGGAGTGGTAGAAGACACAGTTTGGCTCATGATGTACCTGCTTGGACACTCGAGGCTCCTCCTCGATATACTTTTGCTCAATAGGAATCAGCGTCCTGAGACCAGCCTTCACCTGGAATAAACACAAGCGGCGGCGTGAACCGCAAATGGTGAGAGAGAGATTAGTATATCTTGATTGTTTCAGATCTTTTTTTAAACAGACTGAGTACTGGCACAACATGGCAGCACAAGCATAGAGCGTGCCCCATGTCAGAGGCTAGAGAGAGTGCGAGAGAAAGCTGCAAGATGGCCGCTAAAGGGACACACACAGCGATGGTGAATGGGCGAACAAAAGCTGCTGAGAGGGAGTCTTCGATAATTAAAGCCAAAACGAGGATGAGGGACAAGGGACGAGGGATGAGACGGGAAGCGAGGGAAGGGGGGTGGCAAAGAGAATAAAGACAACAGCAGCCTAGAAGAGGGGGATGATGCTGGGGAGAACAAGAGAGGATAATAGGGGGTGGGGGGCAAAATAGAAAAAGAAAATCGGGGAGGAGGCTCAAAAAAGCAAAAGAAAGACTTACAGCATTAAAAATCACGTCTATTTCGAGAAAGATGACCCCTTTTGTTGGCCCTGTCAGCTCCTTGCTTTTCAAGGCGTAGGCTTTGCGTTCTCCATTTTGGATCTGTGGGAGAGGGACATGACAGGCGTCTGTCTGGCAATACCCGGCTGAATCGGCTCCCCGGGCCACCTTTGAACCCCAGCTGCTGGCGCTGACAGGGAACCCAAAACAACTGTGGCAACTCTGACAAGTACCTGTTCATTACCCACTGCAGCTCAGCTCTGTCAAACAGAAATTAACTATCCTGGGGAATCGTACTGTACAGCAGAGCACGGGTATATTATACACACAGTTCCTTCACAGGCTTTATTTTTATGAATATAAGACAGATGCTTATGTCTATATATACATTTATTTTTCAAATGACACTGTTCAGCGTCTCCATCAGTGTCATTTTCATATCGTCTCTCATCCCCTAACTTCCGTTCTTCACATCTATCAATCTCTTCTTTCGTCTCAGCCTCTCTTCCATTTTTTCTCGCTCCTGTCATCTCTTTCTCTTTCGCGAAATAATAACAGTGTCATAAGTAAAAGCTGCAAAAAATAACCTCTGCTCTTTATATCTCATTTTCATTTTTAGTTTTTGTTTCCCAAGGGAGGCGGAAAAATAAAGAAACACAGAAACAAGCCTTTGACTCACATTTAGTAAAGGAATAGCCACTTTTCCCAGGAAGTCTGCACTTCTGTCTCTGTCCTCATCGTAAACGGTGACCTCAAGTACCGAGTGGATGTCCTTCACATTACTGGACAATACACAAAGACAAACACCAGTGGTACACATACTGAAGGAGCATCACAAATAGGCTTTTGAAAATACTAAATACAGAGAAAACAGGCTAAAAACTGTATAATAAAACACAAGATATTGCAAATGCTTCACATTTCCTCATTACTTGTCAAAAAAATATAAACAGACTTAAATAAAATAATAACTATAAATAGATTTCCTGGTAAAATTCATGAAAATATAAATCTAAACATAGAAGTGAGACGATCAGATCTTTTCACTGCTCAAAATGGTCCAGGACATATTTTTAAAGTAGCAAATGAGCTGATGAAAGTCACAAGAAAAATTGAATAATTTCTATATACTTCTTTCTTTTTTAATGAAACTGTTTACTCAAGGATACGTGTCACTTTTTTGCCTGCATGCATGAACGTGCAGACATACGGGCACTCTTAAAGTCACTCACAAAGTGAAGACCTTGTTCCACTCTGGGTTCAGGTTTTTGTAGACGGTGTGCGTCTGCAGCCGATCGTTACTCAGCTCCACTACACAGAATGGGTCGCTCTTACCTGGCAAGCAAAAAGAAATAAAAATAAAATGTAATAAAACGAGAACAAAAAGAAGGAAAGAACATCCTTCTTAGTGAAAAGATAAAATTAAATTGAGAATCTTAAGTAATTCCAACAGCTTTGTTTATCTCAAATACCTCATACTGTTAAGACATATACTGTAGCATCCTTCCCTTATGTCACATGACAGTTCCAATACCCTGTACTTATCAGAGCTGTAATGAAATGATTCTTTCATTTTTAGCCCCAATATTATACAACAGTATATCAGTGTAAAAGCTGTAAGCCATTTCTATCAGCATCCCGACTCCATGGACAACTAGAAGATAAGCTTCAGGACGACTGCGCCTTCGGCAGTGGCGAGGAAAGGGTGAGAGAGAAAAGCCAGAGAGGACTTTGAAAATGGGTGGTGCGGAGAACACAGAGGTCGAGGTGCTCTGAAGGCCCGAGAATTTGTGAGCTGAACATAAAGGCAGCCAGTCACGGAGCGTGAGAAACGCAGCTCCTCCGAAGACAGCAGTGAGGGGAGCAGCGGCACGATGGCACGAGCAAAAGCAAGCACATAATGTCAAATCTATATGATGAATGAACAACAGAGAAAACATTTCTGCATTTTTTACATGGAGAGATGAATAAAAGCAGTTTTAAAAAGAGTTTTTTAAATGATTAAAAACCGAAATTGATTAAGTTCGAGGACTAGTTTTCAAGTAATATTTTATGGTAATTAAACGTAAAAACATACATCCAAATTTGGATTTATTATAAGAACTGAATCACGCTGAAAATTAAGGATCACAAATGAAGGAGTGCTGCTAAACTAAAACTTAAACAGACTTATCATTGTTATATGGTTTAGTATAAAGAATATTCATAAATGCTAATTAATTCCAAGAAAACTTTACTACAGTTATGTAACTGCGTAGAGAGAAAGTGAGAGAGACAGAGAAGGAGCTGCTTCCTCCTCCTGAGAATAGCACACTGTGCTATCATAATCAAAACCAGTAATGTCCTATATATTCCCGATTTGTTTACTAACATCTCTCACTTCAAATTCTTTGTACACAGAAAACAGCGAGACCGGCTCCCTATGTTTGCCAGCCCACCTACCTTCAGTGAACTAAAAAAACAACAAAACTCTTAATTTTGACTTTGATCATTATGTTTTATTAAAAACTGTCGGGAGCCGCTGCGAATGTTTTTTTCAAACCTATCACTTGAAAAGGCTGGGTCATTAAGTAAAAAGACGAGAAAAAAAAAATCTCCCTGGCAAATTTCCAGGGAAAGTATCGGGAATACTGAACGCTGAAAAGCAGCATTGTTGCATAATAAAACTCGATAAAAAAGAGATTGAGTTCAAAGCCCCTGAAAAGTGTGTGCCCGCCTGTGTTTGTAGGCCATAGGAAATGAGTGTGTGTATCTGTGTGTGTGTGTGTGTGTGAGCGCCATCGATTAGTGTGATTTTCTCCAAATGTTGTGACAAGGGCAGGACATTTAGTGGGTGTGCAAAGTAAATGTCACTGTGATCAATGCTGAGGCAGAGGCGTTGCCTTTCATATCTGTTTGTGGCGCTCCATTGATGTAGAGTGTTTCAAGTGGATATTGACAGCTACGACTTCTACAGAAAACAAGATACGTTAAAATAGACAAAAGAAAAAAGGCTCGGGCACCTGCTTCTCAGTGCCTCTCTGTTTACACCTCGCCGTCTCTCTTTAAATGCAATTGTTCTTTAAACCACAATTAAATACGGTTGAAATGATTAAACCAGTGAAAAACTTCTTTTTTCGCAGAAAATCTTTCTTAATAATCCCAGAGTGTCCATATCATTCACAATTATAATGTCATTGCCACAGACCAAATCTGATTAAATCTACACGCAATCACCCAAATTAGGAGATGGAAATTATTTCTGCAGAAGTCCGTCCCTTCCCCCCCATTTTCTCTCTAATATTCTTTTTTTTAATGACACGGCAGGCTGTGTTGCTGCAGAGAGCCAGTTGTTACCGATGGTGAACTTTCACCTTACTGGCCACCAGCACCAGAGGCAGCTGTCTTAACCAATTACACGCTCGGGTTTGAGCTCCACTCAGTGATCATCCAGGTAATGTCTGAGTAAAGCTCCCCCACCACCACCACCACCACTACCACCACCACCGGGGTCCCATCTCTGTGACAGTGGCGAAGGGTTTGCAGCAAGAAGTGGGCTCAAATTAATTTCAGAGTGCTCTAAGATAAGTGGCAAATGGATACAGTATAGAAAATGAGGAAGCATACTGTAATTGCCTCAGAGAAAGCTTGGAGTCAGTGAGGAGTTTAAGGTTGTAGAGGCAACGCACGGCGCTCTCGTGCCCCTGAATTATCACAGTTAATTATAATTCATGCTTTAAAATGTAAACCAGTGCATTACCATGTTAATTTTAACAGGTCACTCGATATGAGCTGCAATATTTACCAACCATTCAAGTTGTTAAATGTAGACTTCACTGGCAGGGTACACATTCTGTGTCTCTGGTGATGCTGCTGCGGTAGGTACGCGCATGCGTGTGTGTGTGTGTGTGTGTGTGTGTGTGTGTGTGTGTGTGTGTGTGTGTGTGTGTGTGTGTGTGTGTGTGTGTGCGTCTCACTATTGAAATGTTCTAAGAGTATAGCATCCACTCAGAGGGACAAGAGCTGGCAGACAAAAGGGATTGTTGGTTTTAGAGACTATTTTCAGTTATCCTACTTGGGCTAGAGTGGAGCTACTCCACAAAAACACTCCAATTAGAGAGAGAGAGATGGCCAGAGAGAGAGAGAGAGAGAGAGAGCGAAAGAGAGAGGGGAGGAGTAGAAAAAAAAAAAGAGAGAGAAGAGGAGACGGGCTGGCTGAATGGGAGAGAGATGGTGAACTCTTTCTCGCTCGCTGACCTCCTCTCTCTCTCTCTCTCTC
>NW_005187407.1:8013200-8043296 GCF_000239375.1 Pundamilia nyererei
CACACACACACACACACACACACACAGCATCAGACTCAAAACAGGCACAAGCCATTTAAAAACAACCCCTTTGCCTTGTCTGTTATCAGTATCAGTCCACTCACTGTGGGGTTAGGCTGCTTCTGAAGCAAAATTAAAAGATTTGCTTTTAAGTTCGAGAGCAATACAAATTTAAAGGCATTTTTACATTCAACTGTCTTAATTTTAAGTCTCTCTGGCTATGACAAAAAAAAGTTGTAATGTTGAGTGTAAAAACATTTCTCCAGTGAAACCAAATTTTTTTTATTTAAATTGCTTTTAAACTTTTTTTTTACTTTGCTAATCTAATTAATATGTATCCCATGTTATAACGTCCAAACTATTGCAAATGTTAGATACCAGTCCAACCTGAGCACATGCTAAGTAAAATATTACCGCTAGTTCCCAAGGCATGTCATATTTTACTGTGAAGTTAGTCTGTTGCAATAATTTCAAACCTCCACAGGCTACAGAGATACTTCAAAAAAAAAAAAAAAAAACATGTTTTCAATAACTGTATCAAACCGGCAAAGACAAATTGAAAGACAAACGGCTAATAAACAATCCGCAGTTTTCCTCCGTTTATATTCCGAGAGGAATTCATGAAGCTTAGACAAACAAACGATGAACTCCCCAATATGGTCGCAGAGCAAATTTATGCTCCAAGTGAAATACATGAACCAGGGAACCATTTGGCTTGCACTCTGACTGCTCCAGCCGCTCCCTGCAATAACCCAAAATCAACCAGCTCCGCTCTGTGTTTGCTAATGGGACTATGGATGTTTCAAATAGAATAAAACTCCAGACTCTCTTTCTCTCTCTCTCGCCATCACACACACACACACACACACACACACACTTTTTCTCCCTTTACTAGATAATACAGAGTGAAAAACTAGGCCTGTCCACTGTAGACCTAATTAAAAGTAAGAATTAATGGAGAATGGAGGATTCAGAGAGAGCAAGCAGAGAGAGCGCAGGAGGAGGGATGAGAGTGATTTGTTGGTTCAAATGTGTACTTTTTCTCTATTATTCAAATGAGCAGCCTGCATCTTTTCTAAAAATGCAGAGACAAATTTAGCGTCCTGCACAAAGTCGACTTTAACTCTCTCTGAGGAGTCTCGTAAAAGATCATCCCTTAAACAAAAATTACGCCCTGACTTTATCTTTGGTGAGATTTATGGCAGATTGCTGGTGGAGGAAACTGCTGTCTAGATGCGAACATTATGCAAAAGTTATTTAGAGCAAAAGATATATATTTGTCTTGATAGTGTCACCAATCAGATGTTCTAGCAGTGCTCACTGTGATAGCAGAAACAGAAATTGCAAAACATCAGCAAAACCTTTTAAGTGTATAAATATATGAGCATGAATCTAAGTTAAAAATAAATCTATATATAGAAACTAATTTATGGAAATGTACAGCAAATGAGGACTACAGAGGGCACAGCACTGTTGTTTGGACTACAGGTCAGTGTCTTACCTGTGACATCTGCTGCCATTAAGCCCTCAGCCCTGATAACCTTAACTTGGACCACGCCGACATCTTTCAGGTTGTGGAATGACCTCCAGAGGCTCTGAAACATCCCAGAAACAGGGGTGAAAGGTCAAAGAGGATGGCAAATTAGCACCGAAGTGAAAGGCATGTCAATAGCCTGACATTTCATAAAGAGAGGAAAGGGTAGATTATGTCCTTTACCAGCCTTTATTTGAAAATGTAGAGCTGGCATTTATCGAGTCGGGTCTAGTGGAGAAATGGCTGGATTTAAATTTAATGAAATAGTTGTGCATGTCTATTTCAAGTGTTTCCTAACTTTTTACCTTTAAATGTTATGATTTTACCGAATTTTTCGGTAAAGTAGAGGAGCAGTGCTGAAATGACAACAGCAAACAAAAATAATAGGAGTCTTTGATTTCAGAAGCATCTTATTAAGTAGAATAACATCAAAGTTGTACAGATTTTAGCATTGAAAGGGAAATTTGTGGTAAGAGTTTGTTACAATTGTTACTGCACAACAGTTTTTGCTATCTCAAATGCAAAGACATTTATACTCTGTTTTAAAGAAAACTAGCTTTTTACAGAGCAAGAAGTTATTCTATATGGATAATGTGAAAAGAAACAACAACAACACTGAGATCTAACTGATATTAATGTGCCTCTTTTGTGTTTGCTTCACACAGAGAGATAGGGAAAAATATGATAAAACATAATGTGCTGAGGAAACATAATAGGTGACGAATGACTTGCAGGCAAACAGAGCACATGAAGTCTACAGTGAGAAGGGATGCACTGTATGCACAAAGTTTCAATAACCAGGACGAGGATGACTGTGTAAAAATGAGTCTGTAAATCTCACGAAGACCTGTGGAGATCATCGGCGCGACCACGAGGCGTGACCAGTCGCGCACACACGCAACCGCAAAGTTGTGCTTTTGTTCACACCCAGATTCTCAGGTATAAACACATGCATAGAAAACCTACACTCGGGCCAAATTGAGTAGCATGTCAGCGTGTCTTAAAAGCAGAGTGGAAATGCACTTCACTTCAATTTATTTCTCTCTCTCTGGCAATAACCCCTTCCATCCCCAAAGGAGTAATTATAATTTAAATTTCAGAGTCAGGGCCAGGCTACAGACTTAATTCATTATTACCAACTCTGTCAGACTCTGCCTGTTTCCAGCGATATCATTGTCCAAACGCTCTCTAAAGGAGATGAGAGGGGAGAGTGTGCGAAAGAAAGAGAGGGGGGAGAAACAGAGTGCGCAAAAGAGAGACATACAGAAAGAGAGCGCGAGAGAGGGGACAACTCTCGATTTTTAAGGCACGATTTCTCTGAAGATACAGCTGCTTGTTGTGATTATTGGTGAGCAGCAAAGAAGGCGGGGGAGAAAGAGGGGAGAAAAGAGTCGGCAAGAGGGCATGTGGGGGGCGGCAGAGGAAGAGGCAAGGGCAAACTAATAGCTGAACAGTTTGTGTGCTAGAGTTCAAACAGCAAACACGCCGCGATCGGAATGATCCAGCTGTTGGGCTGGGGATCGAAGATCAATACTTTTTTGGCAATGATCAAAGTGTGCCTATAGCGAGGAGTATTAAGAAATGGCACGGGGGTCTGGACATTAATCTCTGTAATGTATCCAGTTTTGACTTTGTTATTGGTCAGATTAAAAATTGTGTTAAAGTCAGATTTCAATCAAAAGCAAATGTTGTAAATACGTGTGTGCTTTCCTCTCAATACACAGATATGCAAAAATGGTATGAGACTAAATGACTTCTTTAATGCATTGATGCTGAGACCCCCCCGAAACGTTCCTATGTAATTCAGCCCCTCCTCCCACCATACGGACTCCCTGAGAGGACCTTTAGAGTTCAGCCTCAATCCATGATTGGTAGAAAGAACACACAAGGATTCAAATCCTCATCAGAAAGACAGACAGGAATAGATGGCTTGGATAGACAGGTAGAAGGAAAGACAGAAAAGAGGCCAAGACCGACCCCCCCTACCCCTAGCGCCCCACTTATGGCTCCATCCACACCCTCATCAGCTCGCAGGTGGAATTATGGGGATAAGGAGGAAATGAAAAAGGAGGGTGGAGAAGAAAATTAAAGGACACAGAGTTGGCTTTCATAAGACAAACCCCCGCCCTGTCTTTGACTGACATCCTGTCACTATGATGTCGTCTTCCCGTCTCTGTCGCACTCCGCAGACACATAAACACACAAAGTGAATCAGCGCCGGCATAGACTTATGACTCACTGTCATCTTTTCAGCATGTCACCTTTCATCACCACCGCATAACATTTCACACTCACACGCAAACATATATACATGGTTCTGATTCGCTCTGATTTCATGCAAGGCAGCTGTAGGTTTTGGAGTCAAGCACCCCAGTAGCTGTCCACTAACTTCACATCCTCGGGGCTTAATGGTAAACATTTGGCTCTCACATAATCTAAACACTAACTGGTTTAGATGTGAGCCTAACTGAATGACATATTATGCACTTTATTTGTCTGAATTTTGTGTAGCTGATGATGATAAGCATCTGAAAAAGGGGAAGGCTATTGCCTGACTATACTAAAGCATTTATAGAGTTATAGGTCAGTTGGTTAACAGACACAGTAAAAATTATGTGATGTTCATTGATATGGAACAATCAAAGATTCCCTGCATTGGATTTTAATCGGCTGCCATCTCTTATTTAAAACAAATCGAGCCTGCACGCAACCTGAGGCGTGGTTATAGCAAGAGTTTTTCAAACTGGCATCACCTCTAGCAGCTCTAAGTGTGCTTCTGTGACAACCTGCACAAACTGAAGGCTGCTGTAAACTGTCTGCATCCCCAAAACCTCCTTTATTTTAAGAGTCTCTGCCAAAGTTGCTCTTTGCTCATCTCACAACTTAGCGCAGACCCTTATTTCACTTCCTGTCCAGGTTGTGTCCTTTTGCTTCACCTTAGAGCAGTGCTCCAAAGTGGGTCGAGGGGTGTGCGTGTGTGTGTATGCGTGTGCGTGTGTATGCATGCGTGCAACACAGCACATGGGGGTGTATGGTGAAGTACCACCACTTTAGTGGAGGTCACCATGTCCTCCTCCTCTCATCCACCCATCTTGTGGCCAACTCAAGCCCATTAAGAGCCATTAGTGTGTGTGCTACTTTGCCATCATAATGCATAAATCTCTTTCTCTCATTTTCCCTCTCTGCCTTCATCCCTTTCTACTTCTGGGAAACAGTAATTAGGGATGAAGGAAAGGTTACAGTGAGCAATAGAACGTCTAAGGTAGTTGCCTATGAGTGAGTGCATTGCACCATGTTGCATATCTCCATTGTCAGATGCATTCAAATTAGTTGGCACAGAAAATCTTGTGTATTCATTTACTCGCACACATGCAGAAGCAAGCGCACGCAGGCACACAGTGACCTGGCAAAAACACAGACACAAAAATCTATTACAATTCAGAAGATATTAATGAGCTCAGTGCTATCAAAATGTCCCCGCACTCAGATGTCCGTTATCGTATTTCATCAATGGCCACAGATTGAATTGGGGAAAAAACCAAACAAAAAAAAAACCCCAAATTGGAGCCATTTGAGGTGCGCTCGTAGCGTTTGTGTGGAACAAAGTGACAAGGACATTTCCAGTTTGGAACACAATGATTCTCTAAAACAAAGACAGTAATATCTTCTTAAAAACTCTAGATTTACATGTAGGTGTGTTTGCAATCCACTGCTACACCTAACCTTAAAGTTATCTTTTGTGCGCCTTTTCATCACGAGCAGAGTGTCTACGCTGCCGAAGGGTGCGACAAGCGGACGATTTTGAGTTTTCTTATGAAGGTATCTGCTTTTCAAAGCTGCGATTCCCTGCCATTTTATTAGTTACACACAGGTAGACGCTTTTTTTTTTGCACATGTCCATACATGTGAGCTTGTTTATGGCTAGCAGTAGTGCATGCTTTGTGCAGGCTTGTGCTGGACAGCTGATTTTTCAAGCAGATAATACCAGTCGGTAAAAATGTGCCTACACATACACCTACGCCTGCACACATCCACACATGCACACACTGGGCAGATTAGTAGGCTTTGAGCAGCACTGTTATGTATTACTGGTGGTACTTGGTCTTAGCAGTGCTCTTTGATAAGGTACATCTTTATTAAATTCTCCAACTGAAAGACTGCCAGTCTGAGGAAAAGGAATATGTTAATAGGTAAAGACCATTCAAGTCTCCAAACCGACCTCACCATGCCCCTCCATCTGCAACCCCCCACCACCTTCCTTCACCCTCTATCTCGCCATCCCTTCATCTAACAGGAGCCATAGCGGCAACAGACAAAGAACTGAGGTTGCTGGGAGAGCAGGAGAGAAATGGAGAGAGAGAGGAGTAGGAGAGAGAAGGAAGCAGGAAAAGAGGTAGGTGAGGGAAGTAAAATGTGTCGCCTTCAACCGAGCAGAAAAACGGGGTCTGCATGAGTTGTGAGAGAGGTGAAATAGCTTTTTCTTTTCATTTTACACGCCTTCCCTTTTCGGCGCAACCCTCACCCTTTACCCCTCGCCCCCTATTACACACATTCAGGCAAACACACATACACGCACCCATTCTCCTAGCCCTCATTTTGTGACTGTCAGGAGAGGCACAGCGTGTTTGTGTCTCAGTCCTCGAGCTCCCCCCTCTGATGTTGTGTGGTTTCTGCAACGCGTAGCAGAGCGGTCGACCTCCCGTGGCTAGCCAATAAGGCACCGCCACGGTTATGTAGGTCGTGGCACCGATGTTCGGCAACTGCAGCTTAGGCACACATTGAAAGAGGCATACACACACCAGCTAGGATGTGCTACTGGGTACCAGTTCAGATGTAGAAATCCAAACAAATTGTCTAATCTCACAAGTACCGACAGCCCGGGTGAAAACACACACACACGTATGATACACCCACATGTACACAAGCAGATCTGTTTAAGTCAACATACGTTCCAACAACTCGCCCTAGACAATTAAATCCAATAGGTCCCAAAAATAAATAAATAAATCAGGGTGAAACTCAAATTAACCAATTAGGCAAACAAATATCCTACATATGGTAAAATGAAATTTTACAGTGAAACAAATTTGGCTGCAGCACTGAGAGATAGCATGACACATAATTCTGTTGATGGACAGAGAAATGTCCCCTGTGTGGAAGCTGTCACTGAATCAAATCCATTTAAGTGTGTGCGCGTGTGTGTGTGTGTGTGTGTGTGTGTTTTTGCATCAAGATGTAAAGATGACAGGGTGTGAAGGGTTAACTAGACTAAGACAAAGACACAAAACCATTGTGTTGAGTGGAGGGCCTCTGAAGCAGATGGGGCCTTAGGGCTCTCTCCCGCTTGCTCGTTGCCCTTCACTTTCTCCCTCACTGTCTGTCTCCCTCTAGCTTAACGATAACTGGCTTATGAGCTCGGACATTTTCAGTCAAACGACTGAACCCGCTTGCACTGCTTTCTTGACCTCTCAACCCCCGTATCCGTTTCTGTATCTCCTACTCTGTTGCCTTTCACATCATCTAATTATAAATCAAATCTAAGCACACTGGCTTGTGAAAAAAGACATCTTGATGAGAGAAATTACTCTTCACAAAATGTGATTGGCCATTTTGCCACACTGTCAGGTATATGTCTATATACAAATACCTATAAGTATATGGATATAGAGCAGCTCTGATGTAATTTCTTTTTTTAAGCGCTAACATATTGTGTACTTTCCTCACAAAATTATTAACGCAATCACAGCTTAACGTAAGCTCAAATGCGAACTCACATATCTCTGCTTGATCTGGTGCCGCTCGTGCGGGTCATCCAACATGTTGACTGACAGGTCTGAGATGGAAACAGCAGCAGAAGCAGTGAGTGTAACCAGCAGCACCAGAACACCTTCACCTTCTTCCAGTGGCAGGTCCAATTTGTGTGTGTGCTCTTTACTAAGAAGCGACAGGTCAATGGTACACCTAGAGAAAAGAATGAACAGACACAAAATGAGAAAGTTGTAGACTTTGTGATGAAACTGACAATGAAACATACTGCAGGCCAAACAAAGTCATGGTAGGGGTTTGTGTTTACAGAAAGAAATATGTCTAAATTACCGCAGAGCGCCCGTGAAATAAAAGAAGAATATAGAGAATCTCAGGTTTCTTTTGTTCATTTTTTATCACCTCACTAACTGAAGTTAAGCATCACTTAATAAGCAAACATCTTGTGTAAGATAAAAGCAACAGATGGAAATTCAGCCAAAGCTGACACCATTAATACCTTTTAGAAGACATTTGAAAGCATCTTCTCTTGATTGAATTGATTTCCTAGCATGCCTTTAGTAATATATCTACAGCTAAAACAGAGGCAGGCCAACAGTAATTGCTTTACTTGGGCCAAACAGTTCAAAGCAAAGGTTTGCTCAAGTACATCCACTCTGATGAAAGACAAATGAAAGAAATCATTCTCACTATGAAAGACTGTAGGGCAGTGTTTCAATATGCACAGGATTGAGATGCTCTGCAATAATCTATGCTGAGAATTAGGCAAATAAGACAACTATGTACTAAAACTAACCCTTACTAAAATGCACCTTTTATCAGCCTGAATAAGCAGTAAGCCTTAATCAACCATACAATTAAAAAAAAACAAAAAAACAAAAAGCAAACAAAACAAAATATCCAGACCATCGTACCGTCCCATGAAGTCGTCCTTCTTGCCAGCATCTTTGTCCCAGACTGTAATGTCCACAAAGCCTCCCTGCTCATCGTACAAGTGGAAATCAAACTGTTCTCTCCACTGAGGGTTCAGCGTTTTTGAAATTGTCTGAAAAAAAAAAAAAAATCAAACAAGGACATTCACTCTGCCCATGTGTCCATTTGTTAATGTGAGCTATAATTTGTTAGATAATATATGAGCTGGAACCGCTATCAAAATAAAGAGAGTCAAATAAATAGTATAAAGAAATAACAAGTAAAATAAAGAGCATAAAAAATGTAAATATGCCTGCAGAAAGATAACACACAACTAGAGCTGATTTTAAAGACTGATACTGATATTTGGTGACTCGAAAATTATAAAGTTTTATCAAAATTCTATAATCTTAACATCATCTCATTCGTGTGGCTTACCTTACTCTTGTACTTTTGGTGACCCATCCTGAATTTGACGTAAGGGTCACTGAGACCATTGGCATCCATTGGCTGCAGGCCATGGCCCTCTATGAGACTGATGCTGACTATACCTCGCCATAACTGGGCTTTTCGGTGTACATCCGACAGACGCATACTCTGATACTGCAGCAATCACACACACACACAAACACACACGTACACATTTATACATTTGCATGCACATAGAAACAAACCCACAAAATAGAAGAAATTGCAGCATTCATCAATTTATCAAGGCTTGCATACACTTTGCACTTCATTCACTGGAAAATAACCGATATCAAATGCATTGAGGCGACACATAAAGAGCAGGCACAAGAAACAAGATAATACTTGAACATAAAATGTGGTAATTCAAGGTAATTTGCTATGTATGAGTTCACCTGACATGCCAGGGCCTCGCTATAAATTACAGCACTGCATTATCCACTTACTGTGAACAATTTCTTGGCAATGCTAAAAAGCGTTATTACTGTGAGTATCAACATTTCATCCATATTTGTGCAAAAATGCACAATATGTATCATAACCTCCTTATATCCTTAAACAGGGTACAGCAGCGTGAATATTCATTTTTATTGTACATATTCTAAACATTATGTTAGAAAAAGGAATAAAAGGGAACAGACTTGTCAGTTTTTACTCCAAAACTTGGGGAACCTCGCAGTTACTTATAGTTTTCCTCTGTACAGTACATTATTATTCCATCTGGCTACTGTAAACTACTGTAATTCAGATTGATTATTCTCCATATTTTAAGTCTTTTTTTACCCTCAACACTTTTCTTAGCACTTACAGGCCTATTTAACCTCTCTTTGAATCGTGTCAGTATCCTTCACTAAAACAAAGAGCAGGGTTATTTATTTGTCAAACAAATACACTTCCACTTTCTCCCTCTGCCTTGCTCTCGCCTCCTTCCTTGTTAGGAAGAACATATTAGCATAGCTTTTGTTTTGAGGGTGAATTTCATTAAACTCTGAACAAACCCTGCCTCGCAAGCGCAGGCCTTTGATCTAGAGATGGAGCTTCTTAATTTCCATTCTCCAGACATTAAACATTGGGAATAGCTCCCTGCATTAAATCCAACCTCCCATACAGCAACTCCCACATCCTCCATGGCTCCCGTTCACTGCTACCAACACGCTATATGCTAATGATGAGAGGTCGCTGTTATGTCCTACTGTATTAGAGCACAATCCCTTTTCCCTTGCATCCTTCTTTTTTGTTGCCACATATTTGTTGTTATAGAAAACCATGGGCTATTTGGATTAGGACTCCATATCTCACTGCCAGAACACAGCAGGATGGAGCGCATACACAAAGATGTTCACAGGCTGAAAGTCTTTTAATACAGTTTAAGAACTAATACTGTGTTGCACAGGGTTAAACTTTTGCCAGCCCTCTCGAAGCAGAAAACATATAAAAAATATTCCCAAAATCAGCATTTTGCCCTGTGGTAAAGTTAGAGAGACATGTATTAACATGCCTCTGCCTCCTAATTATTATTTTAAAGTTTGCATCTTCTACAGTGGGTTCAATAGTCATATATGCTTCTTTAAGGAAGAAGCGGTGGTGTAAAAATAACTATGTACTGTATGCAACACAGAGGCAAGCAGTGCTTTTTTGGTGGGGTAGCAAAAGCAAATAGTTAGTGTTTCAGTGAATTCCCGAGTCACAGGCAGGGTGGCACAGTTTGAAGGCTTCAAAGGCTTGGTTTGGGGAGGCACGATACAGCAGGACGCCTGCCCATCTCCAACCAAACATACTTCAAATGTCTCTTGGTGGATATCATAAAGTTTCTATCTCAATAACACTAAAAGTGAAATGTGAGTAAAAAAAACAAACAAACAAAATAAAAGTGTGAATAAACTCAATTTTGAGCTCAAAATTGTTCCCGTCACTAAAATTGCTGAATTGAAAGAACAGACAAGGTATGTGCATCATGCACGAGCCAGTAAGAAGAAGCGGAACATCAAACAGCATGCTTTCTGTTCAACCTCACGGCCAACAAGAATCACAAAAAATGAAATCAAAAGTTAACAGCCCCTTATGTGCGGCAAGATGGGAACTCATAATGACGTCAAAATGTTTTTTCACTGGATGCAAAAGGGGTCTAGGAGTGTCCTGTAGTCAGTAAAAAAGTCAAAAGTCAACAATACTTCATATCTCACAGCATATTTGCTGTAGAGGACTTCTTAAAAACCCCAGAATAGAAATCTGCTTTATTTTCCCACATAATAGCTGCAATGCACTGCAAATCAAGGGTGGAAGAAGCACAGAGATCTCACCGATGAATGATTCGAACTGCTTCAAAGTGTAAAAATCAGTGGAATCACAAAAAAGAAAAATTCTGAAGCTGCATTATTACTGACTGATTTCACAAAAATGGCACCAAAGTTAGCAAGTTTTTAATAAAAGTTCTAACAATTATTGCTGATCTTTACAACTAGTACAGCAAGTGCTCTTGAAAAAAAATGCTACTGACTGTAAGGTATTTCCTCCACCCTTAATATTTATATCACATATAGTTAGGTCCATACATAGTTGGAGAGCTGTTCACAGAAACATATTTCAATTATAGTTCTATAATGGACATGGACATAATGTGCAGACTCTAAGCTTTAATCTGAGGGTGTCCACAGTCAGATCGGATGAAGGGTTTAGGAGTTTCAGCTCCTCCTGCCAACCTCTTTTTTAAAGTGACTCAAAGGCTATTTCATGGGCAGATGGTGGATAATTCTTTATTATGTCATTATCATTCAAGCAGATAAAAGGCCTAGAGTTGATTTGAGGTGTGCAGCTTGCATTTGGAAGATTTTGCTGTGAACAGACAGCATGAGGTCAAAGGAGCTCTCCATGTAGTTGAAACAAGCCACCCTTAAGCTGAGAAAACAGAAGAAAAAAAAAACATCTGATAAACTGCTACAATATTAGGAGTAGCAAAATCTACAGTTTGGCACATCCTGAGAAAAAAAAGAAAGCACTGGTCAACTCAGGAACGCAAAAAGACCTGGACATCTATGGAAGACAACTGTGGTGGATGATCGCAGAGTTATTTTCATGGAGAAGAGAAGCCCCTTCACAAAAGCCTACCAAGTGAACAATACTCTCCAGGAGGAAGGCGTATCGATATCCAAGTCTACCATGAAGAGAAGACTCCATGAAAGTAAGTACAGAGGGTTCACTGCAATTTGCAAGCCACTCATAAGACTGTGGCTTATGAGTGGCTTGCAAAAAAACCAAAACCCAAAAAAAAACATCTAAAAAAGAATATATATAACAGTTCTGGAAAAACATTGTCTGGACAGATTAAACCAAGATCAACCTCTACCAGAATGATTGCAAGAAAAAAGTATGAAGAAGGTGTGGAACAGCTCATGATCCAAAGTATACCACATGATGGTGGCTTGGGCGTGCTTGGCTGCCAGTGGCACTGGGACATTAGTGTTTATTGATGATGTGTCACAGGACAGAAGCAGCCAAATGAATTCTGAGGTGTTCATATACGTACTGTCTGCTCAAAACCAGCTAAATGCAGTCAAATTGATTGAGCGGCATTTCATAATACTGAAACAAACAACCATAGCAACCCAGAAGTTTATTACAGCAAATAAGTAGAATATTCTTGAATGGCCAAGTCTGTCGTCTGATCTTATCCCAGTTGAGCATTTCACTTGTTAAAGACTAAACTTTGGACAGAAAGGCCCACAAACAACAGCAACTGAAAGCTGCTGCAGCAAAGGACTGGCAGAGCATTAAAAAGGAGGAAACCCAGGATCTGGTAATGTCCACGAGCTCAAGCATTCAGGCTGTCATTGTCAGCAAAGTATTAGAAATGAACATTTTATTTTCAGTTATTTAATTTGTCCAATTACTTTTGAGGCCTTGAACTGATGGAATTGTGTTAAAACGATTTAGTTGCTCACATTTTTAATCAATGTTTTTGTTCAACACGCTGAATTAAAGCTGAAAGTCTGCACTTCAACTGCATCTGAGTTGTTTCGTTCAAAATTCATTGTGGTAATGTACACAATCACAGTCAGAATAAAGTCGTCTCTGTCCAAATATTTACGGACCTGACTGTATGACTTGCCTTCACACGTGCGAAGAATAGTTCACCTTTAAGCTCACTTGCATTCCAAAAATGAGCTGACATAACCTCAGCAGATGCAAAGTATATTGCAGCTTGTGGAAAATAAGCTGGTGACAATGAGAACTGGAGAAATATTAAAGAAAAAAAAACTGCCAATACCACATTTGTGGAAGGAGGAAACGAAGGAAGGGAGGGGAAGGGCCACGGAGACTCCATCCATGTACCAGAACACCAGTGAAGAAGGACAGGTGAGGTGCAGTGCAGTCGGTAGTGGGGTTACAGTACAGTTAGAGGTTTCATGAGTTACATGCTGTTTTAGTTTACCTTACTAGATCGTTTCCAGTTCCTTCTCAAAAGCATGGTCTGTAAATGAGACAAAGCGGTTACAGAAAACCCCCCAGTATCCCCCTTTAAGGCTGAACGGCCAGAGGTTAAAGGGCATGGAGGTCAGTGATAGGGGTGTGAGGGGGACAGGGAGAGTAGGGCAGCCACAATCATGCAAGTTAAGTGAGTGCACAGTATAAGCACTAAAGCTCTTACCTGCTTACATATTTGAATAATTCTAATTAAGTATATCAATTCACTGGACACACAAATAGATTTTGTGGTGGCAAGCTATAAAAATCTCCTTAAAATGCATCGAGTCTTCTTCACTGCCTCGCACTATGTCACAGATTTTGGCCCTCTCTGTTTTTGAGAAAAAAATGAAGAAACAAATCCCATCGTGTTAAACAAACGCTCATCAACTTTAATATAACTGAGTAAAGTCCCATTGTTGACGCTGAGTTGTCATCGGTTGCTCGAGGATCTCAAAAAGCGAATTAAAGTTATATATTCCATCTTACAGGCTCGTACCAGTAGATGGCAACAGAGAGAATTTATTACTATAACCTTGTACTCAATTTTTTTCACAGTGGGAGAAATCCAAACTGGTGCTTAACCTAAATAGAGTTTATTTGTTCTGTCAATTGTGGACTCTCTGAACTACAGTAGCAAATAAGCTGCAGAATTAAGACATCAGATCAAAAGGAATAAAATATTTCCCCCATGACTCTGCCTTGGTCTGAATCGAGCATGCAGGGGTCCAATTAACCAAACAAATAATTGAACATAAATAAATGCAACTCCGAAATCCATTGCACGTCCGCAGAGGCACGAGCTAACATAATTAGGAAAGAAGATCCAGTGCTCTTTGAACATGCAACTTTTCCACACAACATATTCATTACACTTTAGTTTATGCATATGTATTTGCTGAGTTGAGTTTCTACTAAGTGAGGCTGAATGAAACCAGCACATTGTTCTTTAGCACAACTTGAACTTCATTTATGTCCTAAAACTATTGACCTTTCTAGTGTCTTTCAGAAAAGTGATGCTAAAGTGAAGGATTAGGAATATGATTCATCCATGTTGATCTACTGTAGGGATGCGATACTCTTTATTTTAAAATAAAAGAGTGATTCCCCCCAAAAAAGAGGATTTGTGGTGTATGCATGAAAGGACAGAGATGAATGAATAATCAGAGTTATTATAGATTTCCAGATTTCTTACAGCATCCCTCACGTCTCCCTCCTTTGGTGTCAGAGTAACGGATAGTTCCAGGCTGCCCAGGTTATGTTCAGGGTACTGTGGGTCCTTCAGGTCCAGTGCCACGTCCAGTGCCCTTTGGAGATAAACAATAAGCCATATTCACATGTTGTTTCCTGTAAGCACTTACATATATAGTGTACAAGCAGTCAAATGCATTGTGGAAATCTGATTAAAAAAATTCACTCTGTGACGTTATTAGTGAGTTTTATGTTAACATCAACACAGCCATGCAACATAAACAAAAACAAGTTATCGAGCTAATTTAACCTTTTACTAATTCGCTTTCAAGGTCTTTATATAGTTTTTACGGCAGGTGTCTTAACTTGTCATAGGTGTAAAAGCGCTGAGTTATACTTGCTCTATGAGGTCATATTCTCCTCTGTAAAAAACAGTATATTGTGTAAGCTGACTTCCCATCACACTGATTGCCTAATAGGGCAACCGATTAGACTGGACTCATTATTATCAGAAATAACACCTGCATATAGCAAGAGTAAATGTGTGCTGTTGCCAGTTTAGATTCACCCAGCCTCTATGTGACTAGAAATAAAAGCCAAGGTAACCAAAATCATATTCATGTGCCTTTTCCCTGAGATGTTCACACTATATAATGCAAAATAATCAATTCCACTTGAGATACTATACTTTATACTGTAACAAACTGCTGTAAAAACACAGTACACTTAAATTATCAAAAATATTGATGGATCTGAGCTACTTTACAAACTTATATTATTCCTTTTGTTTTTGTAAGCTTAGATTTAGATGTACAGTACTTATTAAGTCAGTTACTTGATATATTTTACTGTATTAAACTCTTAATATAGATTATAATGGAAACACGAAAATGACCATATAATACCAGTCTATCAGCTCGTTGTATTATAAAGGTCATGTTCTATATTCTATGTTCTATATTATATTTAATTTTACAATAACAAACTGTAAAAATAAATATGTCTGTACATTACTTTAAATAACAGGGATATTTGTTGCAGTGTATGTCTGTCTATGGTTTCACAGGCAAACGTTTAGCTTCATGAAAATATGAGCTGAAGTACCAAAGATTGCCACTAGAGGGAAGTCAAAGACTATATCTACTTGCTAGTACAGGCTTTGAAGGCAATCCATAGATACAGAGTCAATCAGACTGCTTACTTAATAGGGAATCAAAAAAGACCAAGGGTGTAAAAGTGCATTAAAAAAAGGCAGGTAATAAAATATTATAAGTCAAATAAGAGAAAGAGACCTCTGATGTTCCAGTGACTCCAGATAGAGGTATGCTGAGCCCATGAAATCATCCTGAAGTCCAAAGTCATAGTCAAAGACCTACAAAGGGACAAATATAAAACAGCTACTTTAAGTACAGCAATGGTACAAATGAAGACCTTTTACCCTTTATAACTTCTACCGAAAGATTTAACATTAACTTAAAGAAAGACATTTTAGAGCTAGGTGACATTTTTGCCTCGGCACTTATCTTCTGTACCTTTACATACAGTGGGTCCCTCAGGGTTTCCACCAGAAGGCTAACTCTCTCATCCCACACTGGGTTGAGGTTCTTATGGATGGTCTTGCTTCTAAACACTTCCTTCCCTGCAATCTTAAACTTCACGTATGGATCACTGGTCCCTAAGAAGAAGAAAAGCAAACACATAAAAACACACAGTCATATGTGATTAAAATACAATTCTGACATAGGCTGTCGATTTAAATATTGATTGGACAAAGGCATTTTTCATTTTCCCATTATTTTAATGGTCAAACTGGCATTACCTTCTTCACTTTGTCGAATTTACTGAAGAGCAGCAACTCTGTTGTGAAAAAATATTTGCTTCTGCCCACTGATAATAGAGTAATCAGGACTTACAGGATTTTGTCAAAATAAAAATAAATAAATACTGCCTCTGCACAATTTCTTAACGTGAAAACTGTATTTTTTTATTTTATTTATTATTTTAGACTATTTTTATTTTGTATTATTTATGCCAAACCCCCTCAGATCAATTTTAAATACAAACATATGAAAAGCTTGATATGCTACTGTGAAGCAGGCTCGGAGAGAATCGGCCACGTGACTCAAAGTTACGGTCATGTGATACAAATATGAAAGCTGGCTTTATATGACCACTAGGTGACGGCATTGGTTCGTATTGGTGTTATTCTGTGGAGCACAAACTGCAAACAGGCACCGATGCTTACAATGAATGCAAAAACAATTAACTTTAATGGGATCAACGAACCAAGCTAACACATTTCCCACGTGTGGGAATAAAGGTTATCTTATCTTATCTTATCTTATCTTGTGTTGTCTTATATTACATGGAAGCAAATAAATCTAATTTTAACCCATACAGAAATAATTTTAGATCAAATCAATAAAATGTTATTTTACAGCTGTATCCCATTACTTAAAACACAAGCTGCACTCTGAGAGGTTATGTGCACATTTATACATGACTGGCTGTTAAACTTCTCGTATGTATCCACATGTATGTGAGCTACTTAAGCACTGATTCTACGATTCCTCAACAAGCATCTATATTGTTCAGGACAGTAAACCCTTCCCCTTCAGTCAATTAGTCAATTATAGTTTAAGGGCTTCACATACACAACAACACTGGGAAAAAAAAACTAATTAAAAAAAAAATTTATATATACACACACACACACACCCACACACACAATCCTGTTCAAAGAAGTATTTAAGGAAGAAAAACTACTCTGTAAAGCCACTCTTAATGTGGCTGTACCTGACAGTGAGTAGTACAGTGGTACAATGAAAAGCACCAATGCTGACTCTATTCCTGTTAAGTCAAAACAAAGTTTAAATGCAAGAGCAAGGAAGTGTGTCATTAGGAGTTTCCTAAAACTGTTGGTAAAATGTGCTTCCTGAATCAAGGCTGTTTCAAAGTTTGGGGAATGAAAACCAAACTGCATCCTCAACTATTTTGTCTCTCTGCCTAACAGTTTGGCAGTGAAGGATCTCAGGGAGTGAACTGGAACATAACATGACAGATTGTCAGAAATGTTCGATGTAAGGTTTTATATACAAGAGCCTTTTAAAGTGGATTCTGTACAATACTGGAGGCCAGTGCAGAAACTATAGTGACTTCCTCTTGGTTACTTGTGTTAGTGAACCTTGGAACCTCTAAATTAGCTACAGCCTGCTAATGTTTTTCTTTTCTTAGAAAATCCAGCCAAGAGAACAGAAATAATCCGGTTTACTGTAACTAAATGTATGAACAAGTTTTTCTGAATCATGGAGAGTCATTAAGGATTGCACTTTGGAGGCAGTGAAAAGAAGCACATCTTGGTAATGAAATCTAAATTATGTGGGATTTGAAAAAAGGTTTAAAATAACTCCAAGACTCTTAACTTGTGGCTTTAGTTTGTCAGCTGCCTAACTTACCACAAATGTACAAAGTTACAGTGCATTTTGAATGTGTCCCAATGCCAGCAGTTTTTGAAGACGAATATGATTTTATTGTTGCAAAGTTATCATCTGTTGTCATTTAAAAGTTCCTCGTCATTTTTTTTTGTCTTCATTTACTGCATATCTGTTTTCAAGCATTTTCTATATCTACCCAAGGTTTTCTTATTTCCCCTCTGTTAATGAGTCTGCTGGGGAGTCTGTGCTTATCTAACATGATGTTCTGAGAGTAAAGGGTAATGTACTCTATACAGATTGTTAAAAAGAAAAACCCTAGAGGCAAATTTAGTGATATTGCACTATATCTAAACAAAATCTGTTTGACTTGGGTAACTATAATTATGATGTGTAATATCTTCCAATGAAACAGTACCCTGATGTGACTGTTTATACAGTACGTGACTTGAATCACTGTTGTGCTATCATCCACTGTGACCAAAACACCAAGGGAGGGAATGGTAATATCGAGCAATTCTGATTTATCTACAAACAGAGATGTGCAGATGCACTGCACGTTAACGATACTTTCCAAAGTCAAAGGAAGAATGTTGGCTATATGTTGTACATTAACATATGCTAAATATTGACAAGCAACAGAGATCAATAGCAGCCACAGAGCATATCTTTTATATCCAACAATTTGCTCTGTTTTCTCTTAAAGAGCTTGAACTGCTGACTGACAGCACGGGAACTAGTGGATAAAAGCTTCTCTGCTCAGTGTTTGCACGTCTCATCAGTTCAAGATAGAGTCTTTCCCTATCATTAGCATGACAATACCAGCGAATATCTGACTCCTACATAACGACATTGCTGATGCTTATGAGAGGCAGTAAAGAACAGTAATGACACGACTTGTCGACTGGGTTATTTTGTCACTATAATAAAAATGAAGCATGAGTAATTATGTTGACGATTATCGTCAGTATAATTTTATAATATACTCAATAGTTTAACATATGCAACATATTAAGTGGTGGGTTTTTTCAGTGCTAGGAGGCTTTGCTCTCATCAGGCAAAGGTGTCTATTTCTTCACATTTAAAATGACTCACACACCCTCAAGCTCACTTGCAGAGCCACTAGAGACACACACATGTAGCTTTTTACACACCGTTGCTCTTGACACATTACTGCAAGGAAGCTGCGGCAGGAGGACACGAATGACAGGATAAGAAGAAGAAGAGAGGAAAACATATACAGCAAGTCACGTCAGAGAAACAAAAAGAAAAAAATCAAGAAAACGCTGCAACATCTTATATCACTGATATGAGCTGATAATTTATGAACTATCTGAAATTGTCCCAAACCACAGTGTGCAGCTAAAGGCATTATTTTCTAAAAGTGCTCCAACTTTCTTTCTCTATCTCGCTCTCGTTCTATATCCCAGCAGGTCAATATTCCTCAGACACACATCATTGATTCAGACCTTCTGCATCCCACAGTGCCAGCTTTATGAGGCCATAAACACATGCAGGCTGAAAAGTATGAAATAGAAAAGGCTTTTGCTGTGGGTGACCGAATATGAGTGAGAGTGGGTACAGCACAGAGAAGCGAGCAGAGAGATGCTTTCTTGGAAACCGACTATTATGTATGACATTCATATCTGATTTTTCAAAAGACTGCACACTTGGGAAAAGCCCATAAAAATTAGGAGTTTTATGTCTCAAATGTGGGCTGTTGGGTAGATAGATCAATAAGCTATAGGTTTTTGTAAGAGGTGTCATGGATTGGTTGTCACGATCCTGGGTCATCTGACCCAGCGTTTTGAGTTTTTATATATTTTGATGTTTATGGTTTATGCTTAAGTTTATTAGGTTATATAAGCTCATTCTACTTTGCCTTGATTGCCATTTAGTTCAGTGTTTCTTAGATCCATTTGTGTCATCTCCCCCTGTGTTTATGTCTCCCTTGTCGGTTTGTCATGTTGAGTCTGCGTGTTTCACGTATGCGTGTCCTATGTTATCAAGCTCTTGTCATGTCTGCTTCCCGTTATATTTCCCGTTTAATTTTGAAGAGGTCTGGTGTCCCATGTTCACTGTGTTTACTTTCACTAACCCTGTAGTGTCATTATGCTCATTCTAATCAGCTGTTTTCCCATGTGTTTCCACTTCCCCGGTCACCTCCTGTGTGCCTTTAGTCTGTGTGTTTTCATTCATTCCTCGTCCGATCGTCTGCTATCCTGCTATGTCATGCCATGTTTCCAGATCTATGAATCCATGCCAAGTCTTCACGTTTCCGGTTTTCCATGCCAGATTTCTATGTTCACGTTCCAGAGTTTATGTTTAGACTTAGTTCTTCCCAGTTTAGATTATTGTTTAGTGTCGCCTTTGACTTTTGTTTTGTAATGTTTTACCAGCCTTAATAAACGGCTCGCCTTCTGTTAAGTTTGAGTTTAGTTTTCGAGTATCGGCACTTGGGTCCACCTCCTCACTCCACACAGTCTGCATCCGCACACTGGGACACTGGTTTGCCAGGACATTTGTTCACCTTATGAGCAGAAAGCTACAGAACAGGAGGGACACTGGGTATAAGGAAAAACACGCAAAAGTCACAAAAATGGGTGCTCTGGGTACTGAAGTGCTACAATGGGAAAGTGATTACGTATCTCTGTCTTTCTGCCATTAAGTTGCACTTATGCTAATAAATATTGAGCAAAACATATGAGGTACTGAGAAGATCACAAGCAAATTTAAACTCTAAAGTCTTTAAATACACCATCTGGAAATCCAAAACCCAGCTTTCTGGGCACAACATTGAGTCACATTTGCTCTTTCAGCTTTACACAAGGGGATTTCTAAAGCTCTTCCCTGGACAGGAAACAATCAGGTTGACTAGGCAAGTGGAACGAGGAAAATCTTGCTATCTGAGCAATGTTGATACTGGCTTGACATTAAAAAAGAAAGAAAGAAAAAAACAGCTACTGAAGTGTGTGTTTAGCCTTTTTGCTTTAATAGTTATACTCCTAAGATAGCCTACACCTGTGAAGATTGAACAATGAAATAAAAAGAAATCATCTTATATGTATATAACGTATTTTAACTGAAACTGGTTTGGATGTTTAATTCATTGAATTGAATGGGTGGAAGAGTCAGCAAAGGAGGCTTATGGGACCAGATTCAGTAATGATAAAATTGGCTGACTCACATGAAGCTTCACCTACTAACATGATGCTTGTGTCAGCGCTGTTGCTATGTTTGTGCGTCTCAGTTCATTTCAGTGAACAGGTCGGAAGCACTAAACTCTGTATTTGGAACAAAGGCTTTTCTCGAGCGCCGCCGGTGTAATCGAAAATCCATGATTTCCCCGAAATGAGATATTAAAGATTTGGTTTTCCTCCTAATCCTCCTTCCTAAAGCAAATCTTTGGCTCCACAGACCAGTGGGTAAGTGAGCAAAGAGATCTGACTGAGAGACAAGAAATTACCAAGAACACAAACAGCTAATGCGTGCTTCACATTCACAGTGTTAATCTATTAATTTTGTATGATGCTTTTAAAACCAACCACAAAAACTGTGTAACAGTATCCGAGAGTAGAAATAAATGTATTTAAGAGAGGACTCGGAGGAGTACAGACCAGGTAAATTTGCCCCGGGAGTGGAACATCAACACATCTAAAAGCCCATGATACACTTCTTTTTGATAGCAGCTCTCTGTCTTCTTGAAAGACAGCTGAGAACATAATCCACCAGACATTTATCTGTTCAGAACAACTAATGAGCACTGGCCATAAAAGCGCTGCTCTCTGTGTCTCTTTGCCAGTAAGGCAAACTGCCATGTGGGACACCTGGGCCTGCAGTAAGAGCACGCTATCCACTATCCAATAAATAAATAAATTAATAAATAAAAACACCCACTCCAACAAAATCTTCAATTTCACTTTAAACGGTCATTTGAAAAAGGATTAACAAACACTCCAAAACAAGAAAACATTATTAGTATTACTCACACTCTTCAATTAAAGTTCAAGAGCGTACCTTAAGAGAATAATGTCAGCCTTTACTAAATGGGCCTTTAATGCTTTATTTCACTATCTGGAGTGCTGTATTAACTGCAGAGTAAGTTTAGAGGGCAAATCTATGACTGTACTTGAAACAAGCTAAAGTGTACTCCACCACTGTGTACTCGTGAATGTTCACAGTGCACATTAAATCAAGAGTGGCTTCTCACTGTTCAAAGTATCAGTCTGAGCAGTTTTCAGTTGAAGAGCCCACAGCTCAAAACCCGACTGCAGGTGAGGAGCGCCGTGCTTGTTGGAGTTTAGGGCCTTTCTTTTTCCACCATTAAAGCTGTTGAATTTGTCAGCGTATGGCTCTACTGTAAAGTAAACTGAAGGTTTTGAGAGAGGTCAATGAGCTCAAATGGCCTGAAATGTGATGCGTGCCAGAAACACCACAGAGAGCCACATCAACTAAATCTACACTCACCACCACCTGCGCCATTAACCAGATTTTCATCCCTGCAACTTTGTTGATTTCCCAAATAATTCAAAGAAATCTGAAGGATTACTATTTTGACACAGTGGAGACGATGCAGCACACAGGTTTGAGGAGACAGAGTGATCGAAAAACAGCAGCTCAGTTGATGCAGCTATTTTCCACATTTGGTATAATGTTGACAACCACTCTCATTATGACCTCTTCGGTTTCCTCTCTGTCTATTACCCCTTCATAGATCGCACAACATTCCCGCAACATTCCTGTGTTTTTCTTCTCTATTTCACTCCCTTCTGTCTCTCTTGAAGAAATGTCTTCACTAAAACTCCCCAAAATAGTTTCAAGTTGATTTCTTGCTTTTGGTATTAATGCACAGCTTTGACATACACTCACATTATCAAAAATCCTATTCCCATCCCTCACGCAGCCTCTCATGTCATCATGTGGAAAAGCCCAGCTTTTCCTCCTGGGACAATGCAAACAGGATCTGTAGTCTTAATGTGACAAAAATCATGAAGCGTACAGCATCTCACTGTTTTTTCAGCTCATTGTTTCTGGTATTATGAGAAAATATTATAGACAATAACTTGTACGTATAATTTTCCAAAATGATGAACGGGAACACTGCCGACCTTGTGAAAAAAGCTTGTTTCTCATCATTTGCATTTGACTTTGCAGTACTCGTTGTGAATTTGAGACACTTTCAAAAACTATGAGTTCCAGCTCCAGTTAAATGAGGCTGCCACACAGTCATTACAGGGACAGAGTGAAAATATAGACAAGGTTCATCAAAGTCTAATGCTTCCATTTAAAAATCAATTCAAGTGGATGCAAGTATCCCAAACAATGCTCCAATCAAACCCCTTAACAATCACTAATGTCTTAGGAGAAAACTCATCAAAGGAAATGAAGTTTGTGATTGTGGCATTCATGCACTCACAGTGAAGCGGTCATTCAAACCCCACTACAATATTCCCTTCTTGCTTTTTTGTGACTACCTCATTTCCATGCTGATGTGTGTTTCTGTTAGACACAGCCACACATTTAAGGACAAACACTCCTCTAGTTTATTATTCACGCAAATGGAACAGTTTTAAACTAATGTTGGAAACCAAAGATGATGATGTCATGCCTACTATAACACTGATATATCTGATTTAAAACTGATATATCGCTTGACCTGCCCTTGATAGTTCAATATAAACCAGGTGACATGTCCATATCTTTCTTTCTTACTTCCTAAACAATCCACAAAAGGCACAGACCACGCAATTCCAGTACCAGTATAGTCCACTCCACATGACACTATCTTAATGAAGGCTCTCTAATGACCTAATGAAAGGTGCTTGTTTCTGACTCCAGGGTGAAAGGTGTAATAAGGTGTAATAAGGTGTAATAAGACAACAATGGTGTCTGTCACATTGATTTACGATGCTGTGCAGAATAATTCGTTATTCTTCTTCCTCATTTTCATCATCAATTACTAGATGCTCATTATACATTCATGATCAATAGCTTTCTGTGTCAGTACAGGGCAGACAAACGGGTCTGAATTATTAAATGATAATATATGAGCAGTTAATCACATGTCAGCATAGGACAGTGTAATAGTATGCTCTAAAAATACGTATAACACTCAATAAGAAGAGTTTTAATTTCGCTGTGAGGGGTGGCTGAAGGGTGGAGGTGGAAATAAATGGGCCTTTAACGAGTTCAGCAGTATAATCTTGTTTTTATTTCCTTTTAACTTCACAAAAGTTGAGTCGGCTGCACAGCAGGCCGAATTGATACAAAAGTAAACAAGGGAATCGATTTTTAAAGAAAGGAAAGTTCCGAGAGGGCTGGATTTGCTGATAGGTGCTAAACATATACAAATGTGGCAGACAAAAACACAGAAACACACTGAACACATCAGAGAGACTCAAAAGCCAATGAATGTGAATAAAAGAGAAAGGAGGGAGCACCTTAGAGTGTGATGGGAATGCTGCTCCATAGTTTGGGGGCACGCATGGAGAACACATGATTTCCTCTAAGTGTGAATCTAAAGTGTGGGACAGCCAGAAAAATCTAATGAGCTGAGCTGAGGCACCTAAAAATGGTGTAGGAGTGCAAAAGGTCAGTGATATAAGGAGCCAAACTATGAAGGTCTTTACAGACAAATATAAATCAATTCTAAACCTCACAACCAAGCAATGGCGAGAAGCTGAAATAGGTGTAATATGATCTTGTTTTTTGGGTGCCTGTGAGGAGCCTGATGGCAGCATTATGAACAAGCTGAAGACGGCATAGAGAGCACTGAGTGAAACCAGAGTAAAGTGGCTCGCATCAGCCCACGTGAAAGAAATGGAGGCATAAATGAGAGATCACATAAAGAAAAGTTTTGGTCGTTGTCTTGACATCGATGGACAAGCTGCCAAAAAAAGAGGCCAATTTCTGTTTTAAGCTCATACGGCTGAAGCTCAAACTGCTTAAAAGCAAGAACTCCTCCCAACATTAGGGAAACCCCCCTCTCCTTCATGCTACGCTTGGCACAAATACCCACAAGGAGTCCAAAGTCCATGCACTGGCAATACAAACTATGTGTTATATTACAGATTATACACTAGTGTAGTACAAAATCCAAAAACATACAACAATAAACCTGCCAACTATTTTCCCAAAATAAAGGTATGCAAATACACTGAGCAAAAATTTACCAACAATCTGATGTCAGGTTTGTAGATCCTGGCCCTTTGCGCTAACATTTTCAGTGAGTAAAGCAGAATGAATATAAATGACAAAACACCTGCTGACAGCATTAGAAGTCCATCAATAATGCATTATGTCATAATAAAACACCTGCTCTGTTATTCAGTCAATGAGACTAATAGTATTTTTTAATTATCAAATACAACAAAATTAGGTAAACATAAGCCAAAATCACAGTGTATGTGACTACAATACATATTAATGCAATAATTTTGACACTATAATAAATATATATATAAAGACTACCTTTGGAAATAAGTCAATCTAACATCTAATTTGTAGCATTTAGGAATTCAGTGTGATTAATCTCAGAAAACGAGACCGTACAAAGTTCTAACCTTGAAAGGCCCAGCTTTATTAACCTCACTAATACAGTGTGAGAAGATTTATTCAGAGTTAGCCAATAGGTTACCTGTCAAAACCTCTGTTATTAAGAACCACACTGGAGGAGGCTCACTAATGTGTGTCATGAGATCTGAGACAGGAGGAGAGAAAAATGCAGTAAAACTTCCCATAAAGCCCTCAGTCATGCTCGAGCTGCACGCCCAGAACGGGTTCACGTTTAGGTTGTAGAAGCTGTGTGTGGCTGCAAATATGACTGTGTGTGTATCCTGGTCTATGTGTAATGTCAGGACTGACTGATGGTTGCAGCTCTGGGGATTCCCATTAGGCAGAATGCAATCTGGTAAAGAGGCTGTACTGGGTGAGACTCCACATAAGGTACTTCATCTCGAGATAGGGAAATATTGGTTGAGAACCTGCTTCATTGCAACTGCACACAATCACACGCTCTGCGCCTCTTCTGATGTAAGCTTTAAGCTTACTTCCATGGCCTGAAATTTACCCAATATTAAGCTTCACTAATACTAAAGCCCAAAGTGACAGGTTAGATAGCAGCATGAGCATCCGACTCATACAGCTGAGCTGAACTAGCAGAGAAAGACAAAGAGAAGAGCGTGCACGGCTTGTAGGAGAATAGCATGGGAGGTGAGAAAGTAATTAAGGACACTTAAAATAAAACAAAACACAGCATGTTGCTAGTGGTGTCAAGCTCTGTCACTGTCACTGTACTTTGCAAACTGAAAACTAATCATTGCAAACCTTCACACTAATACCTAAGCCACAATCACAGTGTATACTGCCTCAAGATGAATTCATCTGCAGCTATCTACAAAGAGAGAGCCACAACACTGTTAATCACCCTGTAATAGTGTTTAGGCCTGCTTGTGCTCAGCTGTTTGTCTGTTCCTGCAGTAGAAGTGTACTTAATAGTCAAGTTTGCAATAATACAGGATGCATTAAATATTTGCAGCACCTGTGCTCCTCTCCTCCCAAATGTAGAAAAACACAAGGACAAACAACATTTGCATATTCAGTTACACTGTAGTTGCATGAAATAGTAAATTATTAACCCTCTGAGCTAAGTTAAACTCATCTATAAATCAATCAGCAGGAAGAAATCCTGGATTATGTTAAACATTTCTACAAACAGAGAGCTGGTGTTGAAAGTAATACTTCTAAACAAGAGACAAGTATTTTTCTAGAAGGAAACACATAGATGTAAATAATAACTTCAAAATGTACCCAAAATTAGGTTTCATAACATACGGCTACATATTAAGTGCAAGATAGCGTAACAGTATGAGCTTCGGACCGATACAGTCGAGGTGAATGAGCATGGCATCATGACAACGACAATAGAGAGTAGGGCTGCCACGATTAGTCGACTAATCACGATTAATAGTCGACGACTAATTTAATAGTCGACGCATCGTTTGAAGCTTTGTAAGATCCCAAAAAGATGCAGGAATAAGTAGTGGTATTTAAGAGTGTAATAATAGACCGAAACAGAAGATGGCAGCACTGCATGTAAAAGGATGCCAGCTGCCGTTAAACCCCGAAGAAGAAGAAGAAGAAGAAGAAGAAGCTGTGTCCCAGAATTCATAGCGTGGCCCAGCGCAGTAGTCAACAATGGCGGCAGCTAGTTAGTTTTAATATTACTCTTATTATTCTTTTTGGGTCACAAAAAAAAGTTTAACGTGTTTTCAGGCTGACTGTAGCTGTGTAAACCTCAAATATCTGCTCAGTTTATCAAGACATCACATATTTTCAAAAGCGCTCTAACGTGAGACGTCTGTTACCCACTAGCTCGATAGTTAGCCGGGGTACAAGGCTCACTAGAGCCGGTGAGAACACCAGACTCCCAGCAAATCGTTTTCAAATCCATCGCCGTCTTTCACTACTCAGGTTAAACATGTAATATAAGTCACTTAGATAAGTTAAAAATGTTATTGTTTGGCTTTTTTAGTATTTTATTTGTTCCTGAGTAAATCGGTTTGGCTGAGATTAAAGTTATCGTTTTTACACAGCTGACTAAACGTCAAGCAGACAACTGATTATCAGAAGTGTGAGATGCTCGAGAATATACTCCGGTGTCCTGTTATATTTTAGATAGCAAGGAGCAAACTGCAAATTTCATTAAAATTTAACAAACTATCATCTTGTCTTTATTTTTAGTTAGCATATACCTTAAACACTTCAAGCTGTAAGCTAACGATAGTTATATAAGAGCAGATGCGTGCTGGTGCAATAAGCTGTACGTTTTACGTCCAATGGATGCATGACCTGATTAGTCGACTAATTGCAAAAATAATCGGTGACTAGTCGACTATCAAAATAATCGTTTGTGGCAGCCCTAATAGAGAGTGTGTACGACTTGTAGAAAAATAACAAGGGAGATGAGAAAGTAATAAAGAGGACTTAAAATAAAGCAAAACACAGCATGTCGGCACTGGTGTCAAGCTCTGTCACAGTCACTGTACTTTGCAAACTGAGAACTAATCACTGTAAACCTTCGCACTAATAGCAGCACTTAATACACACACACACTAGCAGAGCGACACGCACACACGGGTTCTCACAGTGAACACAAAGCAAGTCAGCACATCCGAGTAGTAGCAGCTACAACTGTCTAGCTAGCTATTACTTACCCTGGGATAAAATTAGAGTGGCTATTGGTAAGTGTCTGTAAGGATGAGGAATCACGCAATTTCTCAAATTCCAGATATTGTCTAGTCTCTAACTTCATAAGTTCCTAATTTATACTGTATTTTTATTTTGCAGAATTATGAAACTTTGAGCTTAACATCAGTTGTTGGAATACTGCCTTTAATTGTGTCTATAAGTGTAAATGGCCTGTATGGAGAAGCACAGTTGGGCTACAGTATTTCTGTTATACACCTAGATTTACTCAGTCTGTTTTTCTGTTTGATTTACTGGCTATAAACAACAACCATTCAAAACAACAATCACAATTCCTGTACTTATATAGCTATATTGATTCCACAATTGTAAATGTGGCATTTTGTGGCTGTGCACAAGTTAAAATCAGGGATGACTGATAGACATAAAACTGGCAATAAAGGTTGAAAGTCCCCTGTGCTTTTGTGGCCATCAGCTGAAATATTCAGAGCCAAAAACTGCAATGTTATGTGGGAGATCTACCGACCGGCATCTCAAACATGTGTTTATAACAGACAGAGACTGTCTGCATTTACAATACAAATGTGAAACTGCACAGTTATTTCTGAGAGCTGAATGCTGATGATAGGAAACGCTTTTCAAAAGGAAGGTTTTCTAATTGCAACACTTAATTTTCAGCATCCAAATGAAACTATACTAAATAACTTCAGTGCAATACAGCTAAATATGTGCACCACATAATTATCCTTCAGTACTTGAAAAGCAAGAGAAAGATAGGTCAAGAGGAAGTGCAGCACAGGAGAAACGTGCAGGAGTTTAACTGCGACAACTACATCTTTATCGTCCTATAGCACTTCAGTCGCCTCTTCTATGACCAGATTTTCTCATGTCAAGGTTCAGATTTTCCTTGTGAGTAAGCATAACATCTAAAACAGTGAAATGCAGGATGTTATATCTGTTATGTTTTAGATTCTGATGGGCTTCACCTTTGGGTCAAACACAGGGAATTAGAGGCAGACATTTTCAACTGACCTCATCACTGAGCTATCATATATGACAGCTAAGATGAGGCTAGGACTCTAAGAACTAGATTTTTTTTCAGAAATATGATAATGGTCAGGTTATTTTCACCCATTAAACTAAGCATAATAGGCAGATGTAAAATTGTAGAAGCTTCAGCTTTCATAACAGACTGCTCTGTTTCTTCTTCATTAATACACATGTATATTGGTTTATAAAAGCACAAAAAAACACACTGGCAGCTGCCAGTGTTGCCTCTGAGCATCCTAGCAGATTCAAAATCCTACATTGCCTTGTTCTCGAGTTACTGCATTCACCTCTCACCTCTGATCTTGAAGTCAAGGTCACCAGATTCAAACTTGGCCAAGATTTTTAGTAGATACACCTACGGTATCAATTTCAAACTCCTACTTCTTCTCATTCTCGAGTTATCAACTTCACAACCTGTGTGTCCACACTGCTTGCCCACACATGCTATCGGACTTTTAAAGCTGAAGGCAAAAAGCACTCCCCTGGTGACAATTTATAAAATAATTTTACTCTGTACATGTAAATGAGAGAATGTTGAGAGTTTTACTGTGATAAAAATACTGAAATATTTTTTCATTTAACACCTGACAAGTTATTTTTTAATCCTGGATGAATCCTGGATGTCTTTGCACTATATAAATATATACACACACACACACACACACACACACACACACACACGTTCTTTTTTGTCAGCAGTGGTTTTCATCTTGGAATTCATGGCTGCCATTTTTGCCCAGTCTCTTTCTTATTGTTGAATCATGAACTCTAACTTTAAGTGAGACATGTGAAGCTTAATGTTGTTCTGGGTTCTTTTTTGACCTCCTGGATAAGTGGTCGATGTGCTCTTGGAGTAATTTTGTTCAACCGGTCATTCCTGGGAAGCTTCATCACTGTTCCAAGTTTGATCCATTTGTGTATAATGGCTCTCACTGTGGTTCACTGGAGCCCCAAAGCCTTAGATATTGCTTTGTAACCCTTTCCAGACTGATAGATGTCAGTGTCTTTGTTTCTCAGGTGTTTCTTTAGATCGTGCCATGATGTGTTGATTTTTGAGATCTTTTAGCTTCAGTTTGTCGG
>NW_005187407.1:8043364-8044551 GCF_000239375.1 Pundamilia nyererei
GGGCAAACAGTTTTTCAAACCAGTGTATATTGTTTGTATTTTCCTTGCTTTCATTTCCTCAAAGGAGGGAAATTTTGTTAAGGCAGCACATCTCTAGAAATCTATCGAGCCTGTTTCTTTAAAGAGCAAAGGGGATAAAGGAGGACACGGCACTGAACCCCTGTCCTCACTCTCTTTTCTGTCTTCCAAGTCAACCTTGTCTGAGTGCATCCATCACTTTGATGCATGGATCAGCACTAAGGTGACAAACAAAACATTTCACCTTTTCTTTTACCAGTATCCTCCTGTTATATCGTGTGAGGCTCTGCATTGTTAACAGTCTGCTTAAATTAACAAAGTCTAGCACTCCAAAATACTTCAGACTTGTAGTCTAATTAAAATAATTTTATTGTTTTCACTTACAGTTCTGCTATGCACAATTAAAAGTTTTTAAAACAAATTTCTTTTGGTTTTTGTTGTTTTTTTGCTGACAAACTGCAGACTATTTGTAACATTTATAATTCATGCCAGAGCTTTTAGTGAATCAATAAGTAGCAGAATTAAATTGCTTCTTGCAGTAAACTCCCTTTATTTGATAATCCTGCTCTACTTCAGGACACATGAATGAGAAGGGAACCTAGAGAGATGTGCAAATAGAAAATCATTTTCTGTATTATTCAGTTTACCTATTTCCTGCTGTTTAAAGGGGGGAAAGTAAACATCCCGGTAATACAGGCCAAGAGTTAAGATGTGCCATTGTAAATATTAGGAGGAAGACACCCTGGCTAAAGACTGTGAGACAAAACAGCACTTATTGTTGTTTTTTGCTAATATTCCATTCATTCCACTCCTAGGTTATATTCCTTTCTCTCTCTTTCTTTCTCTACCTGTCTCTTTCTCTGTCTCTAATGAGCTGTCTTGATGGGCTAAAACAGGACAGGTGAGCTCAGCACCTCAGTGCTCATTATCTGGGTGGACAGGTAGTCAGGCAAAGTGCATAGGAGAGACAAAGGCAGCTCATTCTGATCTGTTGTCATGGTGACTGCTACAGCCACTAATGAGACTTCAGCATCCTTCACCATGCAATCCACTGTGAGAGTCTGTGAGAGTTTATGATGTGTTAAAGCTGAGCATATCCACCTTACATTAAATCACATACTCCAGCTCCAGAGAAGCAGGCAAACGTTTGATTGTGGCTCAAGAGTTGG
>NW_005187407.1:8045858-8047392 GCF_000239375.1 Pundamilia nyererei
CAATATCCAGCTGGTACATGGCTGGAGGAGGAGGCTGAGGCGGGGGCTCTACATTACTGGGCCCCACAATATTGATGCCCTGTGAAGATAAGACAGTGCCCAGGTTAGTTTGCTTCAGTAATATGCTTCAGACACACACACACACAAGACACAGGGAAAATAAGAAGTGACAAAATAAATAAGACACCCATTGCAATTAGGGATAAAAAAAAAAAAAGCCAGAAGAAACAAAAACAGAAATAATTGCAAGGTATTTTTAGTCCAACTTAATTCTAGTCAACATCACAATCTGCTTGCACATATAAGATTGGACCCAAGAAAAAGCTGCAAAAATGTTTCTCAATAAATAACAAATAACGAGATTTCTGAATAGATCTCTGAAGTATAACACTATGTTACAAAAACAAAGGTTTGGGCTTTTTGGGGTCTTTTAGAAATGACATTTGTTTTCTACAACATCAATATACACTGAAAAGATAAAAATAAGAAATGCTCATGCTTTAGAAAATAATTACATAATATACAGTACGTCACGTGTAGTGTGAGCATAGAAAGCATGTACCCCCGTCTGCAGCCTCCAAAAATCCTGCTGCTGGAAAGGGTAATCTCTGTGGCTTTACACGTCAGTGCAGCTCTCCACTGTGACAGGAAATCCCCACTGGCTGTAAACGTGATTGGCCATAAAGCCCATTTGCAGGCCACATGTTGCACCAGGCTACGCTGAAATCCATGACACTTGCCTTTGTTTATCAGTATTTGGTACATATTATTCTACTACCCTGATGTATCTTGTGTGTGTGTGGGGAGGACTTCTGTCACATCGCACCAGCTATCATACTCTGAGATGAAGCTAAAAATAAAGACAGAAAAATGCTAGTGGGCCACTGGGAGAATGAGAGAATGAGACATGCAAATGGGGAAAAAAAAGGAGAAAATACACTCTTGAGCTTGTTCTGTATCAACAATGTCACATACAAGCTCTCTTTCCCTAACCGATTATATTCTTATCAACTTTTATTTCAACAACACCAATTTTCCTCACTTATATTTACACAGTAATCTGACTATATTACAGCACTATACACTCACTGGTAACTTCATTACCAGTGCACCTCTTTAGCTGCTTGTGAACTAATCCAATTAAGCAATCAAATGTAGACATGGTAAAGATCACATACTGAGGTTCAAACTGAGCATCAGAAGGTGGAATACTGTAAAGGTCATTTTAAGTGATTTTGAACATGACATGGTTGCTGATGACAGACAGGTTGTGATGGTCCCCGTGTCTCTCTGGTTGGCCCACGCTGGCTACAGGTTTTGTTATTGTTCGTTTTGGTTTTCTTTGTCTCTCCTCCTCCTCTCTGCCTGGGTGGAGCTCGTTACGGGCTCTCGCTCTTGGCCCACGCACCCGTGTGATGGTGTCCACCTGCGGCTGATCTGGCTGATTTCCCCAGCTGCTATTTAAGGCAGTGGCACAGAGCAGCTCACCGCTGGAACGTTGAATCACCTGAGTTCGTGCTCGCGGCATATTCAA
>NW_005187407.1:8047964-8069034 GCF_000239375.1 Pundamilia nyererei
CACACACACACACACACACACACACACACACACATTATATAGTCAGGTCTTTCCCATCTTTGTGGGGTCGACCTCCTATTGTTTGTCCTGCTTTCTCTTGTTTGTTTCAGTTGAGTTAGCTCCATTTTTCCCACCATGACTTTCTGTATTCTCCTGCCAGCTTTGTGCAGGGTGTTTTATTTTTAGAAGTTCTTTTTTTTTTTTTGCATCCTGAAACTTTGTTTCCTGAATTTCTATCCTCTCTCTGGCAGCTTCTGTCATAGTTACTTATATTTTCTAGTATTTTCTTTCCACTTTAAGAAGTATCAACATATTCCAAAAATACAAATAAATCTTTGTGTTCCAAACAATAACTGAACACATGCATCAATGGCAAATATTATTACCAGTTTAACATTTACAGCAATAATTCACCAATAATTACTCAAATATGGCACAGTCTTCATAAAGAAGTCAAAGCCACAGTAACTGACAGAGACACTGGGTCCTGTGTAACACTTTGAGATAAAATCTTCTGTCAAAAAAGCAAAAAATGAAATATAATAAAATAAAAAACTGAGGAAAAGAGAAATACAGACAGTGCTTTGGAGAAAACAGGAACCTTAAATAAGTCGAACAAAATAAATAGTTTGTTTTGTAACAGTTGTACCAGCTCAGTGAATACAGACTGACAGGAGTTTAAGCTGCACTGGGGTCAACGGTTCATGTAAGTCACTGAAATTGAACCGCATGTGTGCATGGATATAGCCAACAGGGTTGCACAAAAGATGTGGGGGTCGAACAACGTAACATTAAGCCCTTTATCTTTAAACGTGACTAACAAACAGTGACAAAGAGACACACAGAGGCACACAGAGTCAACACACAACGATTAAGAAAACAGTGGAAATCCTCGGTCATGCTGTGCCCAAGGAAAATGCCACTTCACATGTTGTTTTCTTCTTCGTATATGAAATCATACAAACACACACACTTGCACACACAACTGCAGAACACAGGGTTTAAATGATTTGCTGATAGCACTGCCTGCTTGAGTGAGCTACAGTACATGGAGTAACAGTCAAGTCTCTGTTAGAACAAAACAACCAGACCAAACCAACACACAAAGGTGCTGCCAAGTTACAATGCTCATGAAAAAAGACGAAAACAAACAGATACATAATGACGATCACTTTTTGTTGCATGTACAAGCTCACCATTAGCTGTTTCGAAAATAGTTTAAACCTAAAAATACCTCTTAAGTAATAAATGAAGAAAGTAAACTAGGATTACAAGATTTGCTGTCTTTTGTAAAATAGTAGGAGACATTAATGATGTTTGAACAAAATCTTAACACAGTGTCGACCAGAGCTAAGCCATGCTTTGAAGTACTGCTAAGATATTATGTAGTGACTTTTCTATCTGACAGAACATTAATACTACTGCTGCAAACAATTTTGTTTCTGCATTGGATGCATACCAACTTGGGATTCAGATTAAAACTTAAATCTAACCAAAAAAAAACATTTTTACACTTCTGGTTTATGCACAATTACAATCTTGTGCAAAAAACAGGATTTGTGAAATCAGGGATGCTGCCCCCACAGACCATCTCTCTCTGCCTGGTGTGTGCAGCACATTTTTGGCAACATTTAAAATACGATTCGGTTATTGAAAAACACAGGTAGCGGTTTTCAATGGATTTTAAATGAACACGCCACATTGGTTTTACCTTGGTTTGACTTGCACATCAAACTGTGCTCGATTTTCAACCTTTTGAATGGGTTTTCCCGTAATCACTAGAGTATACACAGTGAGCACTTCAGTCACTGCTGCTACTGATATGCTGCTAGCATGCTATTTACACCACTTATCCTGTGCAGCTTCTTTTAACTTTGCAGCTATAACAATGATGTTAGGGATCTAACAAAAATCTAATGATGTAGAAAAGTAATTCTGACAGGGAAAAGCACATCACTGCAGCATATTGTAGAATATTACAAGTAATGATGAACTAATGAGCTAATAATTGTGACAGGACTTTATTCTTTTGACTCTGTGTCATAATCCTGGAGCTTTGACCTCCAGCTGTGTCCTCTCTCCCTAATTACCTCATGTGTGTATTTAAGCTTTCAGTTTTTCTCAGCGCCTCTCGCATTTTACTATTTCCCTCCTAAATATTTCCCCCATGTGGCAGACTAGCTTTTCAGTTTATGCTCTAATTAAGGTTGTTCAGAAGTCTGTGTTTGAGGACTGGATTTTCCACTAAACGTGACACTCTGTGGTTTTAAATGAAAACATTAAGAGGAGGTATGGCTCACAAAGCCAGGTTTTGAGTTTGGAAGCAACTGTTTTGTTTAGTGATCACGCTCCATCCACTGGGACAGACTCAGCAGAGAGAATCTATTTTCTGTTCTGTCCCCTGAATCCAGCAGAACTCGGGCCCTTCCCTCTAAACAAGCATTTCGGGTGAGAAACAATGTATATTCACAAAGACTGAAACAGCCATGAGGAGCGGAGAGAAGAAAAAGGAAAGACCACCAAGATCCATCACACTCCAGCTTCTCCATGTTTAATGACTCCTTGAAGCTGAGAGAGAACCAAAGAATACCTACGATGGCCTATTTTCCTGTCTCAGTCTAGCCGCAGAGGACCAGCCCTTTCATTTCAGAGCAAAAGACAAAAGACAGTAGGTTTAGGAACGGTTTCATCATGAAGGGCATCAGACGTAAAACTGCCAGTTACATGCTGTGAACAGGGAGCAGCCGAAAGTAGCTTGTATACTGTACATGAATTAATCTTGTGTGTGTCTTTGTTTGTGTGTGTGCATGGATGGCATGGATAAGTGCGTTCCAGAATCAAAAACAATGTAGGTAACACAACTAAAGTTTTACAAATATTGATGCCATGTACTGTACATGTATTTCTGTTCCCAGTTTCTTCACAGCTACAAAATAGAGGAGAGCTGATGATACAGAATGCACCAGAGACACCTAGATTTAGACAGCTGGAGTTTACTGTACACCAGCAACCACCAGATACACACAGTGCAAATAGTGTGTATGTGTTGTTTACAGTCCTAGAGGATAGCACAGAGCTTCAGCTGAGCTCTGAGACATGCTATAATGCCACACAAACCACTTAGTCAAACGCCCTCACTTTTTATTGACTCTTCCCCACTTTAAGTTACAGTGCATCAAAACTCCCACTGGTCCACATATATAAGGCAGCAGCATGATCAGAGTAAAAGGCTCAGGAGTGCAAAGTCTATATAACAGAACTTAAAGTAAGCAGCTTAAAATCAATGACACTTTTGAACAGATAATTGGAAATGAACACAAATTTTTATCTTTAGAATTTGTTCTAAAGCGGAAACTCTTTTTTTTTTTAGGTCAACATGTTGCTCCAGAATCTCTGTTTTCAGTCTCAGACTTATAAAAAGAAAATAAGCTAAAAGCTCAGATGGCAACGTGGCAACCATTAATAGAAAAAGTCAACTGGTTGTTTACAGTGACTCATAACCTTCCCTGACACATGCACTCCGATATTTTGGAGCGTATCCTTCTATCTGGTGAGCTCAAACTATTTAGCGCAGGCCTGAAAGGGTCATATGACCATCTCCTGTCTGGAATCTTCTTTTTTTACAAAGAAAGTGCTCATCCACGTCCTCCTCGGTGTCAAGCATTCTTCTAGTAAATGTGTATATATTTATATTATGTTATATTTCTGCATAAGGAAAACCTGGTCTCATAAAATCCCCCCAGATACTTCCCAGGCTCTGAATGAAACTGCCAGCTTCAATAAGCCAACTCGCATGCCATAGGTTTAAACATGTATGACAAAACTATGATAATTATGTGTCATTATTATCAGTCCCTCTGCTGCTAGAAGCTCATGTATCACGAGTGACACGGTAGGAAAGTCATGGTAATTTCCCATGGGAAAGGCTAGCCCAACAGGTGGGACGTTTAGGAGTTGTTGCTATAATAACTCCTTCCCACCAAATTTTAATAATACCTGACACATTAAGTACTACGCACCTGCTATGTATGCCAGTAATCAGAACGTATCAAGTGAACTTTGCTCCTCTTGTTCCCTTTCATTAGCACCCCAGCCGTGACTTAAAATTGTTGCTGTTTACTGACACTGATGGTAGAGAGTGACATTTCACCGAACACTGTTTTATATATGACGTCGCTGTGCTGTTGTTTGAATCTTGAAGCGGTGCCCTGCAATTTAATCTCGACTGCCGTGTGAAATAAGAGAAACATGTCCCATCGGGAAAGATTTATAAGAGTTCTCGCTTCGCATTTAAAGGGCAGACTGGTAAAGCAACACAGCTGCTTAGAAAACTCCCCATGTGGGATATCAACCAGAGTCATATTTTTATTCATCCTGGGTTGTATGTCATGACAGTGGTGTCTTTATGGAGGAGGAAGCCTGTGTTTAGCCGTGGGCAGTGTGTGGAGCCATGTCTCATTTCTCACTGTGATGACAGGTAATTTCCAGGCTCTGCAGCCACTCCTGCATAAGAATAACCTAATCTTGCTTTGGCCATTAACAAGAAAGTTTATGGCAGTTCTTCTTCTCTTAGCAGAGATGCCACTTCTTTCTGTCCATTGAAATATTTCCATTTTTATTTCACCAAGTCCTGTCTGCACACTCACTTCTTTTTGACAACAGAGAAATGATCATCCAACCATCCATCTTTAAACTTAACTTAAGCTGTTGCGGGGCATTTATTTATTTTTATGTTTTTCTCATTATGCACCTCACAAAAGATAGTAAAAAGAGCAAAAAGTTAATTTTATTTGTGTCCTTAAGTATAGAGGCTTATTTAAAATGTAAGCAAGGAGAAGTCAGAATGGTTACTGTGCTACAGAAGTACTTCTTTTTCTGATTTTTCCTTTAGGAGTCACAACACCGGATCATCTCACTCCATTTGTCCAGTATATCCACTATTCCTCCTCTGCACATGTCCAAATCATTTCAGCCTTGCTTCTCTAACTAAGTCCCCAAACTGTTCAACCTGAGCTGTCCCTTTGATGTATTCATTTCTAATCGTGTCCCTCCTGGTCACTCCCAACAAAACTCTTAACATCTTCAATTCTACCACCTCCAGCTCTGCCTCCCATCTTTCTGTCTTTCTTTCTTTCTGTCAAAGCCACCGTCTCGCTAAAGGCTTGTAAAGCTTCCCTTTCATTCCTCCTGCTATCCTTCTGTCACAAATTACCTCTGACACTCGCCTCCATCCTCTCCTCCCTGCCTGCAGTCTCTTCTTTACTTTTATAGTGCTCTGTCTGTTGTTAGGTTGACCCCAGGTTTTTTAAATTATCCACCTTCACTACCTCTACTTTTTTGCATCTTCACCTTTCCACCTATCTCACTCTCATTCACAAGCATGTATGGTGTTTTGCTTCTACTGAGTTTTATTCTGTTTTTTCCTTGACAGCATACCTCCACCTCTGCAGACTCTGTTCCACCTGCTCCCTACTCTCACCACAGATTGTTGTCTGTGGACATCACAGCCTACAGAAACTCCTGCCGGACCGCATCTGTTAACCTCGTCACCTATTTATTGAGCAAATATGCAAATAGACTCAAACATGTATTTTGGTGAAGCAGGTTGTGTTCTGGGTCTCTTGGGGCAGGCAAAGCAAAGCACAGACAATAATCACTCTAACATTCACTCTTTTTCCTGTTTCCTGCATTTATGTGACATACAAAAACGAAGTAAAGATTCCCAAATGTCAGGTTTCAGGAGCCATAGGAGTTAACAAGAATAAGAATTACTTAATTATACACACAATTAACTGGACAAGACCACAGAAGAATTCCAGCCACAGAATTTCAGTGGTGGTGGTGAGTAGACCGCTGTCATACTCAACGATACAATATGACACCTAGACGTCCAGTGTTTTATAAGTGGGATTTAACTGTATTTGTTGCCAGAGTGAATAAAAACTCTTGCTAACCACAAAATGATGGTGCTAAGCCACATGGAAAGACTGATACAGTTAAGGTAACATGTTCTTTGATTGGAAATATGTACATTTCTGTGCACACACTTGTAACTAACTTGGAAATATTGTTCTAAAAACATGCCTAATATTACTGAAGCCGTTACTCTTGTCTACTATTTGTTTCCCTAAGAGCTTGAATCTGAGCCTTATGCAGGCATGTGAAAAAAAGCTACCTTAGTTTAATGTACCTTAGAGTTAATCCACTCTCAACCAGACACTCTCAGACCACTTTAGTTTCCTTGTTTCCTTCCCTGTTTGCACCCTACCTTTTAGCCAGTGCATTCACTATGCCCAGATCCCCCTTGTACCAGCCAGCATCCCCCTTTTAATATCAACCTGTCTTCCATCTCATCTCATTCGCCTACTTCACTCTCCTGCCAGCTCATTCTCCATCACCTTCATTCTCTGCCATTACCTGCGAATCTTCCCACCTGCACGACCACCAGTCTGCCTCAGTAACAACCTGCTTTCATTCATCCTTGATGTGACACATCCATTCTTTTACATCACATTCATCTCAGAGACAATAATAAAACTCTTAAACTGCTTCTCAGGTCTGTGCTCTGCATCTGCCATGCCTTTTCCCCAAAAATTACAGCACCAAAAAACATAATATAGCAACTCCCCCAGGGACAATTAGCTTTGATGCCATCACATATATAATTTGTACACACTGAATACAGTGGTTTGCACTTTCTACCCCATAAATCTGTGAACACACACGTGTACACTTGTAAATATGTACACATAAGGACAGGAAGGCTCTTGGTTTGCCAGTGCAGGCTGATGAATTGCTAGAAATCTGTCTTTTATGTACTTGATCTAATTATAGTCGATATGGGGGAGGGAAATTGTGTAGAAGAAGACAGGTTGCTTCCAGCTGTATGTACATATCTTCAAAGCCAAGTTGTTTTTCTGCAAGAAAGATCTGACACAAATGTGATTTGAAATGATTTGCAATATACACCGTGAAAGCATCACAATCACTTTCAACTATTTCAGCCCTTGTCTTATGTATTTTGACCCACAGCAAAAGGTACAATTTGCATAAAGAAACATTAATGAAAAAAAAAAATTCACAGCCAGAAACATGTTAAAGAAACTCAGGGGATGTTGAAACAATCCTTGTGACACCTTAAAATGTGATTACAAATTTGTGCATCATAAAAGGCTTTACATTACTTATTGAATGTACACAGGAGGTATCCAAAAATATGGCATATTTCCATTCAGTCAGCTTTAGTCAAGATTACAAATGTCAGCAGCTCACAGAATTCGTGACTGAATAAATAAAAATAAACAATTTTCTCCACTGCTCTCTTTCATCCTGCATTCTTTCTGTCTAACATTGCATTTCAGTATCAGTTACACGAGAACACATTTCACCTCAAATATAATAAACTAATAATTACTTTAATTAAAATATTGTAGATAAATTACATATACACATATTTCTCTTGCTCATCACACCATGGTAGTCACAAAACCTTGAAAAATGTACTTCATTAAACTATCTCAGCCCAGTAAGATATTCCATTAAATGCCACTATCTCGGGGGCATTACCGAGGCGCTCTTCTCCTGAGTATGTGCAGCCAGGTAATATGTAATGTGACAGAACACAGGGCTAGTGCAGTGAAGTGGGTAGACACCCAGTAGCCACTCAACTAGATAATGAGGTCTCTGCTGCTTCTTTTCTTAATAAGAGCCCAAAACTCCACTGCACAAAGAGCAAGCTTCTTCACTCTCTATCCTCTGACTAGGATAATGAATCTCTTAATTGAACAGAGATAATGCAGATGATCCTGATGATAGCTTAAACATTTACAGGTGTGTAAAATATTCGCTTTGCATTAATAAAAAACTTCATTATATCATATGGAAGCAATGCCAAACTTGTTTACAATTGAACTTGATTTTAATGTGCCCAAATGAACCCCTGCCCCTCCCATTGTATTATCATGCGGCTCAAAAATGGTTTAATAGCCGGGATAAAGATAATTCTGTCTATCAGCTATGCATGTAAAACCCAGTGCAGAAGAGCCATAGTCACATAAATAGGCAATCAAATGATTAAGAGCATAATAAAAAGGTGAATGAGAATGGGTTTGCTTGATCTGTGTCAGTATTAGTTAAATGCATCAGTCAAATTAATAGATGAACACTAGAAATCCACTGACTGACTGGCAGGGGACCAGAATAGTGACCAACCAGTCGGCCCCCCATTTGTACAGTTAGAGCTGGTCCATTTCATGCATGCACATAGCATGTGCATAGCAGGCAAATAGTCACAGGGACAATTACAGCCACATACTAACATCCTGCTAGCATGGTTGCTCCTCACTATGAGTGAAGACACAAAGCAAACCATGGAGGATTATTTGTAACAACAAACCTAATCAGATTCCTAAATCAGCCTCACCCAGCTGAACGTGGAAGCTAACAAAGGCAAAGTGGCTAAAGCTAACGCTATACAGATCTTACAGTTAGCTACAAGCCAGCAGCTGTTTTTGAAGTAAAGCTTGTTTAAACACCTACTCCTCATGACATAAATGTTACATTGCAAGCAGTGACACCTTAACCTCACTTGTTTGAAATAGATTCACTCTGATAGGCTTTGGTAATTAATGATTGGCTCAGTTTAATCAAAACAGCCAGCCATTGTTAAATTCTCTAGGCAGTAATCTCTTCACTTGTTAAATTCAGCAGTTGTTCAGATGATTGACTTCAGAGAATTATTCTCTTACGGTCATCGATATCCTTCGATCCACGACTGAAATCAATAACTCTTTATACGCTATGATATGAAGGAACTAGATGCATGAACACCCAAGAGGCGTTCATTAAGTAATGGCCCTTCTGGAATTGTCAGCAACCCAGCATTAATCTTCTAAAATTCAATGGATGCCATTACAAGAAACACATATTAGCAAAAGTAAGCTCCAAGCTATTGTTCAGAGTATAATGGATGATGAGAAAAAGAAAGCAGTTGCCTTGGAGGACTTAGCACGTTCTAATGAAAATATATTTTTTAAGTAAACAACACAAAACTAAAGAGAAATACAATGTCTTCAGTGATCATGAAGAACAATATGCCTGCATATGGGTCTTATTAAAAAGTGTCTTGTTAATTATCAATAAATATCTTACATCAAAAAGTGATAACATCTCTTCTTTCCCGTTAGATCCTGTTGACAAAATCACCATCAAGGAGAAGTACCCTTATGAGTCATCATATGCTTCTTGCCATAATCACTCTTAATGTCATCCTCAGTGTCCTCTGTATGCAACTCTACAGCTCTCATTTCCATACTCAGAACAATAACCCAGTTTCCATTATTCCTGCCAGCTGTGTCATGATCCTCCCTCCCAGTTGTACCAGATGTCAGGGCTGAGCTGCATGGCTTGGCCTACTTTGGGTAATGGTAGAATAGGTGGTCAACATTGAATCAGGAAGTATAAAGGAATCAGTCTCTTTCCAATCCTTTGCCGAGCAAGATTAAACTGCAGATCGTGAGTGTGCATTGATGTGCATTTATACTGCACAGGCCTGTGTTTAACAAATGTGGTCCAAAATCTATTCCTATCATTTCAAACATTTGAAAGCCTAGCTGAGAATATTACAGTATTATTTGATCATAGGGTTAAAGAGAAACTTAAAAAAATAAGAGTCCGCTGCGTATCATGGATATTTTCAATGCTCCCTGCCTTGACGTTTATTAAATGTTGATCTGTTTGCTGATCATAGTTATGGCATCACAGGCAACAGGATCTAAACAAAGTCAATCACCCCCAGATCACCAGCAGCAGTAGCTAACACATCCCAGAGTGTTACTGTGGAGACATCTTCTTGTACCTCAAGGGAAACTCTCATTGGTGTGGATAAAAAGTGTTAAATGTGTTAACACCACATTCTGATGCAACTGTATTAACCTATCCTTGCTATGACTTCTAACACAAGGCAAATGGTGTGACAAATTACATTCACCGGAAGACTGACGGAGACAGACACAAATTTGGTGACTGTTCAGTCGAAATTAATGCAAGCGGAGCAGATTTCTTATCAGCTGCAACTGACAGTTCCACAACACAGCCACTCTCCATAAATAATGAAGAACAAAGGTCTGACAGGGAGACGAGAGCTGAGGACGTGAATCGAGTAAAAGGGAGTCACAGATTGAGTAAAGGTAGAGCGACTTCAAGAGCGTGAAGGAAAATGGTATCCTGAAATGCAAAAACAAAGATTTAATTTAAATTTAAAGATAAATAGAAGACACCTGAAAAGCTCTAAAGACCACACAAAAGTTAAACACAGGAAGATAGAGACAACCAGATACACCAAGCTGGTCACTTTTCCCTCCAGAATAATGTTGAAGCTTCAAAATAGGGCTACACAAAATATCATGTTACGGAACCAAAACACACAAATATTGGCGGCATGCGGAACATTAGCAGGTTTCCCCCATGTGTTTATCACCAGTAAATTTGGTGCACTGACAAACTGAGCCACGAGTGTCAAGTGCTGCTGACATTGCAGACAGACAAGCTGGTCGCCCTGCTGCCAACCCAACCTGTCAACCCACCAGAGACGAGTCAGTGCCAGTCTGAGATTGTGCTGACACGACTTCCAAAACAAGGCAAAGCAAAGCTCTGAACAGAGCAGAGCGGAGCACAACCGTCAAGAACACGTTGATCCAGAGCTACGTTTGCTGGCTCAGCGACTTTACAGCAAAAATAAACAAGCCAAAAACAGCGCTGATGTGCTTTTTTGACAAACCACACAAACTACACACTGTACATCATACTATACACTATTGGTCCCTGTATCAAATATCCGACAATTGCTTTTCTTCATCATTCGATAAACATCCCAGCATGTATTAGCAATATTTAACATTTAATTTAGCAGCAGAATCCTAAAATCGATGCTCTGATTAAAATGTTCACAGTAAACCAGTTAAATTTCTGCCTTATAGATTTTTTTTGTATTGTTGTCTCCTCATAAACCAACATTTTCCAACCTTAATATGACTAGACACGCTTTTTTCATACTAAAATAGAGCTGGACCGATCCGATATTACGTATCGGTCCGATACTGACCTAAATTACTGGATCGGATATCAGAGAGAAATAAAAAATGTAGTCCGATCCGAAGTATCACAAAATGACCTGACAAAACACCCTACTTGGCGTAACCCAGCTCGGCGCATCGGAGCAGTATGTGTCACGTGATAGAGCAGCTGTTGTCTCCCAGACCTGTCAGCAGTCTGTTGGAGCATTTGGAGCCTCGCTACATGCTTCCTAACCGCAGCATTTCATCTCGGCGAAAACTATCCTAGAAAAGTAAAGCAAATGTGTAAGTTCATCCCTGAATGTTTGCATAGTATTTCCACGTTAAGCTTAACAACTGATATGTTGAGCCACAGCTGGACTGACCATCAGAGTTCCATATCGAGGTGTCCCGTACTTCAGCTGGAATTAAAAAATAGACACAAAGCTGGAATTATTTTGTCTTTGCTGCTGAGTTGCATCTACTTCTCTCATTCACTCCCCCTCCCTCTCCTGTTATTACTTCAAACATGAAACTGATCAATGATCAGCTGATCGGTTTTTCTGCCGCAAGTCTCGTCTTTCTTGTTTGTTTATCGCCCACTTTGCGCTAGAAACAGGAGACCAGCGGATAAACAACAGCAGCGCGTTTAAGGGTGAAAAGCTGTTGTTAAAATTTATTTAATATTACTTTCTAGTATCAGCTGATGTTTGCTGGAGCCAAGGCTGTAAAAGCTGCTGGTTATGATGTCGGTTTGGATATGTGAGAAGGAAACATGAAGATGAAACCAGGAGATGTCCTTACTGAATCATCAGAGCTGAGCAGGTGATGGAGAAACAGGTTTACCCTTTAGGTGACATGAATGAGTTGAAGGGAAGTTATGAGACAAATAACACCAGGATCCTTTTCTACGTAGCTGACGGATGGTAACTGTGCAGGGGCGGCTCTAGCAAAGTTTTGCCAGGGTAGGGCATTAACAGGAAAAGGGGGGCACAAAGAAATATTTTTCTTTATTATGTCATTTAAAAACTTATAAAAAAATAATTATCTGAATCTTACAACAAAAGTGGTCACCTGACTATCCATTATAGTATAAAGTAATATACACTAATATACACCCTAGTAAGCTATAGTACTTTTTCCTTTGGGAAGGTACCATCTGTGCAGTCTGCAATTCTGTTGAAGAAAGATGTTGAATCTATTTAAATATTGTAGAAAAATAATTGATTATTGTGCATTTGTTTTACACTTGCATTAAATTAAAGTTGATTACATCGATTAAGGGAGGGGGGTGGTTCCCTAATATTTTTGCTGGGAGTTGGCAACCCTAGTAGTTAGGTAGGTAAGTACTCTTTAAAATACCAGAATAGGGAGGATGGTGTTGCTTTAAATTTATTAAATTGATCAGTGTTGCTGAACTATAAAATGTTTTGGGTGGAGTGTATTTTTTGCACACAGGTGTAACAGAATAGCTTCAGTCTCTTGTTTTTTAAAACTTGAGTATGAACTTATACAAATTGCAGCAAGATATTTATAAAAAAAACAGTTTTATTGATTACAAAATATGCTATATCGGATTCATATCGGTATCGGCAGATATCCAAATTTATGATATCGGAATCTGTATCGGACATTAAAAAGTGGTATCGTGCCATCTCCAATCTAAAAAGAAAAAAATGTACTTCTTAGATCTTCTTATACTTTTTATACGTGTCAGCATAAAAAGTATTTATCTCTTGTTTACATTATACATTCTGTGTGAAGTTCAGAGAACTCTAATTCCGTTATATCTCGAATCTTATCTTGTGTATCGTCGTTATAAGGGACATAACGACTAAACAAGCTAAACAAAGCACAGATCGAGTGTTTCAAGTGTAGACTAATGGGCATTTATTTGACTGAAGAGACGCCAATGAAATGCATTCTAGGGTTTTGTGGTTTTATGAAAATCACTCAGTGCTTATAGAGTATTTGAATAAATGAGGAAAATATCCAAAAATCCTTTTGTATTGTTAATTAAATGCAAACAGGTCTTCAATTTTGTTTTACATTAAATCACTGATGTGCTTGTTGTTGTGGACACCCTGAGATTCAGCTTGTTGTATATCATTACCAGCACATCTTGTAACAAAGACTAATGAATAATATTAATAAAAAGTATTCATGCTTCTTAATGGCACTGCTATTTTGGACTTCACTGTGTATTCATGAGCCTAAAAAGCACATTACCAGCACATGCAGGTCCTACACTGTCTTTTTCTTTAACTTGCAACTTGCTACTACTAAAGCCTGCTAGTATCAGCAACCCTCTCTGACATCATCATCTTGGAAGGATTGTTACATTTTTCAGAAAAGAAGTCAAATGAGTGCAGAAAAAATGCACTTGTAATCTTTAATGCACTCCTGTGTTTTGTAGTTCCTTCAGTGAACAAGTAAAATCTATCCAGTGAGACAGCTGTGGGATTAGCTTCTTTTTTTTTTTGTCCTGGTCCAATCGCTTTCTTCTGTCCACCTTTTTCTCTAATCATTTAGATTATTCCTCTTTAGCTTTCTATCTGCCATTACCCCTATTGGCCTTGGAGGGGACGGGATGAGCCATTTGTCATGGATCCATTTAATGACATCAACATGATAAAGTGACAGTGTTTGACAAAGCATGGCCTCTCATCAGAACTGCTGGCAGCACAAACTCCCATCTCTCCATCTGAATCGTGATGCTAGATAGTTCTGGTCTGAGCAACATTTATATAGCTCATCTGTTTGCTTTTAAAAATGATCTGAAACCAAAGCAATCCACAGTCAAACAATAAGAGCTACAGTATTTAGCGTTTAACGCTACACCTCCTGCATGTCATCCAGCACCACCTGCTGTGTAAAATTTTAGGAACACTGACCAGATGGATCGGCATCACTTTTTATGTACCAGAGTCTCCATAGAAAATGTCTGTATAGGGTTATGAACCTAAAATACATAGAAGAGCAGAACTAGAGGAATATGTTTGTGATAATTATAGACAGCATCCAGTCCAATGAACCTTTAATTTCCAAAATAGATCAGTTTGTCTCTCTGCCAGCTAGTGTCATCCCTGCACACCACGATGATAGCGCTGATTAAAGACTGTGGTACCACCTCCACACTAGGAAGAAAACCAGCAAGCAGAATAAAAACGTCACATACTCCTTATTACCTTTGCTGCAAAAGCCTCAGACTGACATGTGAGACGAGGTGTAGACGGCATCACCGCAATGAGCAGGTGATGGACTGTGTATAAAGCAATATGCCAAGTGATGAAAAGAGACGGAAAAGCAACAGAAACTGTGATGCAGAGTAGCAGAGGGGAAGACGGGGAGGCGGTGGATTTATCTGATTCATAGAGATACACAAGCCTGGGAAACAGTTTAGACAATGAATTTTGCTGCAGTGAGTGAGCATATGACAAAAGCAATGAGTTTTTTTTTCCTTTCCTTTCTGTGAAAATTGTTTAAATACCTACGTGTCAAAAAACTCCAAAAGGCAATATCAACTGAGCAGCACACCCACAGCTATTATTTGCATACACGGAGAAATAATTTTAGCTATTCTTCAACACACTTCACTTCATTCCACACAAATTATTTCAACAAAGAAACAATTCGCTACAAAGCTTAATTTACTAGCAATTTGCTATGTTCAGGGTGTATGACTTTAAAGGTATGCTAACCACTGAAGCAGTGTGGCTATTTATTTTTGCACTGACTTATTCCCAAAAAATATGCTGCCCGACAATAACAGTAGTAGCTAAAGAAAAGGAAGGATTTCTCCTCTCAAAGTCTCCCCGGGGGGGATGTTTACACCAGGGATATGCTGCAAGTGTTCATGGTTGCTGAACTCTGCGTGGAGCATTGACAGGTAATCAGTCATTGTTTGGAAGTTCTTTTAAATTATGAAACTCGATGTGGGAGTGAACATAGCACAAGCTGCTGATGAATGTGGTCCTGCAGCAGCAGCTTAACTGGTTGGTTAAAAACACAGGGTGTCGACACAGTACTAGTTTTTCCTTTAATGGATTTCAGAGCATCCTTCACACTCTAAGGATGCCGCTGGTACAAAACATGCAATCCATCGAAATGAAACCAGAACTATGTCTTATAAATCGAATCTAATCAGTGTGTCATGAATTAATAAATGTACAAAATGATAAGAGCATGTTCAACTGGATCACATGTGCCTATTGTACTGTAATCATTACACAGAAATGCAATGAATGCAGTAAATAAAATGATAATATTAAAAAATGAACAGGATTCCACATTAAACTGTATTGTGAAAATTCAATTTAGCATCTAAAACATGATCAGCACCATCAGCTGGGTTTTTGATAAGATTACATGGTAGTGTTACTTAGAGTTACCACATAGAAACAGTGCTGGAAAGTACTAAGACAGCGAGGTAGAAAGCAAATGTGGAGATGATAGCATTTTTGAATTTTATACTATTTGCTTTACATCCATTTAATGCTGCCCATCCAGCTGTGATCCACGGCAAACCGGGGTTCTGTTTTTTTCCTGCAGCTTCCATTTTATTCTCCCTTCGATTCATATAAATTGACAGCATTGTTCATGCAGTAATGCAGTAAATTAAGTTTATAAAACAAAACCTAAAACTGTCTTATGAATTCTGCATTTAGCACCTAAAACTTCCACTGGAACTCCATAGTATGCATTATGCATGAGCTGCACTACTGGATGTGTGAAGCAACAGAACCTGCAGTCATCTCTTAGAAGGAAATTATTCTCTTTTTTCTGAATATGAACAACAGACAGCTTGAGGTGTGATGCAGAAATGTGAAAATCCCCTGGAGGCTTTTTTCTTTTACATCAAATGTTTCCTTGTCATGAACTGATCTTGGTCTTGTAAATTCATAAAAAACCTAAGCTCACAATCAAAGATTGCTTGTAGAATCTCTGCAACATATCCAGCATTGGTCTGATAAGAGGGACATCAGCAGAGAGAGTCACAAAGATACTCCCCATTAGAGCATTTTTCTTCACCCTCCTCAGGCTATCCCCACTATTTTCACCTTCTGTATTTCTCGCTTTCCTCTAGTCTCCTTTCTTCCCATTTGTTCTCCGTTGCCTTGCCTCGATCCCCTCACATCCCCCTCTCACATCTCATCATCCATCAATTGTGTTTTTCTCTCATTCAGAGCACGTTCGTTACCAAGCCCATAAAACTGGAATTAAGGAAACAAGTCTAAAGCTGCAAAGCTGCAGGGGGTGGAAGGAAATACCGAAACATTTGAACCTTTCTGTGTTTTGACGTTAAGAAGAGAGCTCCAGCAGGAGGATATCCCTTTTTAAAAAAAACTGTCATCTCCTCTTCTCTCTCCAGTGAGTGACTAACAACACCGTGTGTCATGTCACACCGGCAGCACCAGCTCAGGTTCCACACTACTGGAAACTGGACACGACACACCCATTGCACCTCCGCCGTGCCACTTCCTACCACAAATAAAGCGCACAAACATGCACGAAAGCATATAGTTCAAAGATGGTCACTGCTGTCTTTTGGTAACGCTGAACACACATTGTCGCGTAAACAAAGCAGCTACTCGGGTTTATGGAAATTCTGTATGAAAATGGGTTCTGAATGCAAATGGACAAACGTGCTGAAGTGATAGAAACATTTGGTTGGTGAACAACACATTTCCACATCCAATGATTACCACAGTCAAATCCTCAGGATGTGAATTACTCCTGGAATTAAAGAATGGTGCTTTACAACCACTATTTACCTTGGCATAATACAAGAGCATGCATGGGAAGCAAGAGGCATCAGTATATGGAAAAGTATCCCACAAGAAAATCAGCATGGAGAGTGTCAAAACAGCAATATGTACACATGTATTTATGCATCTCTGTGTGTGTGTGTGAATACCTACAGTAAGGCTTCGTCCCACAGCTGAGAGAGGCAGCGCTAACATCCAGACACTGAACACGCTCCGCTGTACTACTGCTGCTGCTGCTGCTGCTGGCTTACGCTCCTCTGTGAGAGAGGCGCGCACACAAACACTGGCTCCCTGCGTATCGTGCTCATGAACACACGAATAGCAAAGGGCAACCAGCTGTGAGGCTCTCGCATACCTCACTCAGCTTCACAATTTATCATACTGCTCTGTCTGCCTTTCTCTATTGCTGTCACTCAGACACAAGACCATGCAGAGATACTCACTGCAGAGTGCCTAAACTGCTGAGATGGAACGATACTAAATGAAGTTAACGTGGGGCACATCCAGGAAGACGGTACCAGCTGCTGTCTCCGTGTCCACAGATGTTTAGTCAGTGAGAGAGCCCGTTTTATAGTCACCAATCCCCTTAGCTGGACTTTAGTAAGGATTACACAGTAGTGTTATTCTGAATTACCACATGGAGACACTGACAGACAGAGAATCTAAGCTGTAGAGATGACAGCATTTATGGATTTCACATTAATTACTTTATAGAATCTCTCTAATTTGGAGCTGTGAGCCAAGGCAAATTGGGTTAATTGGCGTTCATTGGGTTTTGCTCAAGGTAAAACCAGAAGCCCCGCCGCAGACAGCTGCCCACATGTACACACTTTTCAGATTTTCTTCCTAGAATTTCATTTTATTCACCCTCCCATTCATATTATTGGTATTGTTGCAGTATCAATACAGTATAATATTAAAGCACTTAAATACCCACTACATTCGTTTATTAAATAATACTCTTTCTCATCAGTGTGTAGCCCAGTATTAACAGGGCTTTACTAGAAACACAACTAGAATACTGCATTCACATATATCACCAGTATGGGGAGAACAATAGAAATCTCAGCTTATTTGTTCATGATAATTAACACCAGTGGTAGGAAATACAGTTATTCCATTACTGTAAAAATGTCAAAAGAAGCATTAAGAAAGGACCAAGTCACTGTGAGGTTGCGCCAAGTCAAAGCATTTGGTCATGTAGACATGGTCAAGATCACTTGATGAAGTTCAACTTTCTTCCTCATTCCTGGTAACAGGAATGAGGAAGAAAGGTGATTTAAATGACTTTGAACATGGGATGGTTGTTAGCGCCAGATGGGCTGGTATGACTGTTTCATAAACTGCTGATCTACTGGGATTTTCCCACACAGCCATCTGTGGGCTTTACAGAGAATGGTCCAAAAAAGAGAAATTATCCAATGAGTGGCAGTTCTCTGGGCAAAAATGTTCTTTTGATGCCAGAGGTCAGAGGAGTCTGGTTCGTACTATGCAGAACAACATCTCTGAACACACAACACATCCACTCTTGAAGCAAATGGGCTAAAGAGGCAGAAGACCACACTGGGTGTCACTCCTCTCAGCTAAGAACAGGAAACTGAGGCTTCACAGAGGCTGACCAAAACTGGACAACAGAAGATGGGAAAAAAAACATTGCCTGATCTGCTGAGTCTCGATTTCTGCTGACATTCAGATGGTCTGTTAGAATTTGGCATAAACAACATGAAAGCATGGATCCATCCTACATCCTTGTATCAACAGTTCAGGTTGCTGATGACTGTAATGATGTGAGGGATATGCTCTTGGCCACAGCCTATCTGTGTATTACTGCTGACCATGTACATCGCTGTATGACTACGGTGTACTTGTCTTCTGATGGCCGCTTCCAGCAGGATAACGCACCATGTCACAAAGCAGAAAAAAACAAAACTGGTTTAATGAACCTGACTGCAAGTTCCCCACACTCACTAGATCTCAATCCAATGAATGTGCAGCCAATAAATCTGCAGCAACTGTGTGATGGCAACATGTCAACATGGACCAAAATCTCTGAGGAATGTTTCCCAGCAAATTGTTGAATCTCTGACACGCAGAGTTTAAGCAGCTCTGAAGGCAAAACACAAAAGAGGATTAATCCTGCTACTAGCAATGTGTACCTAATAAAATGGCCAACCAGTGCATTTTGTCTTTTTAATTTAGGAATTTAAATTTTCAGTTATGAATTATGGATTTTTAGTAATGTTAAATATTATAATAGTCGTCAGACTTTCCCATAATCTGTTCAATTTAGAAACAGTTACTAGACTGACGCAAACAATTTCTCTAACGACACATAACTGTCTCTTAAAAGTGTGCAAAGTGTCATATGACTATCAAAAGAAAGTCATGGCAAATTTGAATAAGCATTTATTTTCTGAAAAGCAACAAAAGGACTAAAAACCAATTACCACCAATTCTGTAAAACTGCAACTTTTCTGCTGATTGGGGACTTATCCTTAGGACATGGTGCTGAGGTAATTTAGTTTTTTTTTTCTTTCACTCAGATAGCCAATCAAGGTTAACAGAAACAATTAAAATGGCCTTTAGAAAAGTTGCATTAATTAAACTATTTATTTGTGCTTAGTTCAGCAACACAGATATTCACACAAGATGAAGGAACTTTATTTATACAATTCAGTTCTATTGTGAGCACAGTACATTTTATGATGCAACCACGCCAGAATGCCTTACAGATAACACTATCCAGTTGAATGCAGGATATATGTGCTGCAATATTTAAGCTATAAATACTATACTGAAGTCCAATCTCTTTGCCGAGTTTCCCCGTCTTTTTGTTCCAGTACTATCCACAATGATTTTCCGCCTGCTAGCTATTCATATCACATATGCTTCTCAGTGTGAGCTATAAATCCACAGCAAAAAAAATAGAGACTGCTCATGGGAGAAACTGCAGAAAGGTTCACTTCAGTCAAAAAGTAAAAAAAAAAAAAAAACAACAACAACAACAGCAACAAAGAAATATGTAATTGTAAGAGGGTGGAAAAAGTGCGTCAATTCAGATGAAAGGTGAACCAGAACCAGTGAAAGAGGAGAGCTGGATTGTAGACATAGAAAATATTACACGGAAAACATTTGCCAGCAGCACTCAGGGTCACAACAAAGGAGGAAAGTTGTGACAGACATTAACTGTAGAATAGACTAAAATGATCCCGTAAAGGAGAGATGGCAATATAAAACTGTAGCACCCAATAGCACATGAAAGGAAGGAAATGCTGTGAGACATGCACAATAGAGAGTGCATACATTTTTTGATCTCTCTGTAGACATACAGGGTGAATGCCACGCCAGACAGGGGGCACAGCAGCAGGGAGGTGCCGCTGTGCTTCCTGCCACAGACAGCTCTGCAGAGTCACAACAAAACTCTGACAAGGCGGGCCAGTTTGTGCATGTTTGTGTGCATACGTGCTTGTGCATTGTGTGTGTGTGAGAGACAGAGAGAAAGAGAGAGAGAGAGAGAGAGACTGCACGTTCTTATGTTACAACAGAGTCAGACCCCAGGACGAGACAGCTGTCCCTTTCATGCGTGCTGTTGTATTAGCCTTGTTCAGCAGTGTGTCAGTCAGCAGCTCTTATGACTTTAGTTGCTGATTTCATTCTAACACAGCACACACACACGCACACACAAACAGACACACACCTCGCCCTCATAGGCATTAGCATGACGAAGAAACAGATAAAAAATTCATGGAGGTCGCTTAAGAAAAAAAGCTACAACAAAGTAGTTTATGATGCCTCGCTGCACACCATAATGAGGCACATTTTCTTGAAGCCAAAGGAAATCTGGCAAGTTTAGAAGTGACATAACCCAGACCTTACAAAAATAGCTGCACATACAGAACAATATGAGTAAGTCTGCACTTAAAGTTGTGCTTATATATGTCAATTTAGAGAGTATGTGACAATTGAGGCTATGCTCTTCCTGCTGCTCTTTAGCTGATAAACAATTTTACACACGAGCCCTGATACGACATGTGAGGCTTTTTGTCTTCTCCACACAATCATGCACGTATATGGCATAAACAAACACACCCATGGTGTCCATCTATCCTTGCTTTAATCTCCAATGTTGGCATCAACAAACCCTGCAGTGTTAACCATCTGTCTGCTCATTACTCACCACAAATCACTGAAGGCGTCCACACACACACACACACACACACACACACACACACACACACACACACACACACA
>NW_005187407.1:8069054-8072200 GCF_000239375.1 Pundamilia nyererei
GTGTATCATAACATGAATTTAAAAAGATAAGACAAATATATACAAATGACAAAAGCTGTTCAAACAGTCTTTGAGTCTGCTGTAGTGTCTTAAATGCAAAAAATAGGAAGGTTTTTGCACAAGTAGTGGCACAGTGGCTTCTACTAGCAGGCAGACAGATGGACAGGAAGAGAAGTGGAAAACATACAGATAGTCAGACAAGCTCACAAGAGACAATTATTTTTATAAGCTATGCCTCGTAGCAAGCTTGTGACATTTTCTCTAGAGTTCAGATCAATAATCAATTTAACAAGCTTAAAGCAGTAGCCACAAGTAGACTCTCTATGCAACTGCAGGAATCAGCTCATCTCTGTCCCAGCACAAGCTCCAGATAAGATAAGATCCATGCATTAATTTTCTTCCGCTTTTCCAATTGAGGATCACGGGAGGGGCTGGAGCCTATCCCAGCTGTCATAGAGTGAGAGGCAGGTACACCCTGGATAGATCGCCAATCTGCCCACAGGGCTAACACAGAGAGACAAGTAACCATTCGCTCTCACATTTACACCTATGGTTAATTTAGTATCACCAATTACCCTAACCCCATGTACATCCCTAGACTGTGGGAGGAAATCAGAGTCCCCGAAGAGAACCCACACAGACGCATGGAGAACACGCAAACTCCACACAGAAAGACTGGATTCAAACCCAGCACTTTCTTGCTGTGAGGCAGCAACACTAACCACCGCCACGCTGTGTACGATATCTCAGATGCTTAGTATAAGACACACAATTGTTTTCCCAGCTTTTGCTTTTCATTGTTCTCACTTTTAATCAGTTCTTTCTGCCTTTCCAGTCTACTTTATTTTGTACTATCATTTCTCAGATACAAGATTTGTCCCTGTGTTTGCTAACCTTTTAGAATCAAAGCAGGCTCTGTGAAATCAGAAAGTGAAAATCTTTGACAGCAACAACCTCTTGTGCAAGTGTGTCCTGGGACCACATAGGCAGCATCAACTTGGCATGCATGTGGAAGCATGGTGAGAACTACAAACTACAAGTGCTTGAACCAGAACCTCCTCTCTGTGAGGTAACAGAGTGCTGACCGCTGAGACCATGCTGTCATGCTGCATGTGTACATCTTCATCAAAGTCCCTTCAAAAGTTATTATCTATGACACTTATTTGTTTTTAATTGTACAGATTTCAACTATGGCACACAAAAAACAACTTTTCTCACCTGACACTGATTTCCACAGTGCTAGTGTAAATCTATGCAGTCAGTCATACAGCTGTACCTTTTCCTGGGATTGATGGATATAAGGTGGTCTGTTTCCAAATTTAAAAAATTAAAATAATCACAACTAATATAGATTTATGGCACGGTATATCCCTCCCACTAGCTGGTTTCCTTAACGGCGCCTTGATAACTTTTTGAGCTGTCATTACATCACATTAAGAAACTATGATGAGCATTTTTTTATGTATATACAGAACAAACAACTGATGGGCGAATCAAAAATGTTGCTACAGAGGAAAGTAGCAAAACACGACAGTGAACTTATGATGAGATCATAAACTTGGGTTAGGGTTCATTACATCCAGGAGGAGTAATTAGCTTGCAATAGATGTGATGACATAAGCCCAGGAGACAGATATTATTAGTGATGCTAAAAAAACAGATTTAATTAGTCAAAAATATCTTCAGTACCAATACAGAGCAAGATGATAGAAAGAGAAACAAAGTAGAAATAATAAAACAGGCTGCTTGAGGGTAGAAGCAGAAAAAAAATGCAAATGAAGGTAACAGAACAAGGACATAAGGCAAAGGTTTCAAAACAAAATTAAATCCAAGGGGGAAATCCAGCATATGAAAATCAGGTTGGGAGAAAGAGAGAGAGAGATTTAAGTCACGACACAGGAAGGGCAGTAACCTTACAAAGGGCATAGTCTAGCAAGCTAAGTTGAGTAGCCCCTGAGGCTGCCAACAAAGGAGGTTATCACACTGGGAGCCTGGCCGGGCACGATATATTCCCGCCCAAGGGATAAGTGGTTAAATCGCTTTATTTCCTACTCTAATGAAATCACATCATTTGAAATTGTGTTACTGATTATATACACACAATAAATACACAATACTGTGTCACATGTTTAGGCACTAAAACATTAGTGTTAGAGTTACAATTAAAAAGACAGTGTAATATAATGAAAGCTCTTTGCTCTTGGCAAAATTGTTTAATTTAGTCAACATTATAATGCATTTTTCAAATAGTCTGATTAATTCAGCTTATGTACAGTGGGGGAAATAATTATTTGATCCTCTGCTGAATTTGTAAGTTTGCAAATAAATGAACAGTCTCTAATTTTTATGGTAAGTTCATTTTAATGGAGAGAGACAGAATATCATCTCAAAAATCCAGAATAAAAAAAAAACATGTTATGAATAGTATTTGATCCCCAAGCAAAACATGACTTAGTACTTGTTGGAGAAATCTGTGTTGGCAAGCAGAGCAGTGAGATGTTTCTTGTGGTTGATCGCCAGGTTTGTACTCTTTTGGCCCACTCCTCTTTACAGAAACTCAGTAAATGGTTTAGGTTTCTTGGTTGCCACTTGGCAACTCAAAGCTTCAGCTTCTTCCACAGACTTTCTACAGGATTGAGGTCTGGAGACTGTTTAGGCCACTCCATGACATGCTTCTTCTTTAAGTATTCCTTTATTGCCTCTTTGGTATTTTTTGGGTCATTGCTGTGCTGGAAAAGGCTGTAGGGGATCAAATACTTATTTCACTCAACGACACATAAATCAATTCATAACAAATATGTAATATCTTTTTTTTTAATGTTTGGTTGATATTCTGTCTCTCTCACCATTAAAATAAAACTGCCATAAAATAGATGTGTTTTCTGAACTTACAAATTTAGCATATTTTGATTAGAGATGCCCATTTTAATGCTAAAATCATGTGTTTGAACAGGCAATGTGTTTTCATTTGTTTTGTACAATTCATGTAAAGCTTAGCTCTGACGTGCTCAGAATCCTTGGTGCAAAGACTCCATTATTGAAAAGCTTTCATCCATCAATCTTCTACCGCTTATCTGGGTTTGGGTCATGGGGGGCACCAGTCCAACAATCAAAATCAAGAAGTGGTGGGATGCCCATCCTCAGCA
>NW_005187407.1:8073674-8082311 GCF_000239375.1 Pundamilia nyererei
AGGATGCAGCCCATGAATTTGGACATGTCCAGAGTATAATCGCAGCCTTTGCGGTTAGAAAATTGCACTTGATCATGTCGCGATATTATCGCAAATGCGATATATCGTTCAGCCCTAATTCCTCTCATGCAGTATTACACACACAATCCGACACATTAAATAAACCTTGACATTAGAAGCAAAAGAAGGCAGAACAAAGAGCAGTGAAGTTGGCTTGGCATTACATGATACAAACTACAGAATGACTTTGAAAAACAAAGTCTCCTCCCAAACTCAAAAGGTAATCTTGCATTTTCTTTCTCTATATTATCAAAACTATCTCAGCAATACTGTCCCTCATTGTTTCCATGTGTTTTTATGCAGTTGCCTGATGTTTCACAGGCAGCAACGTGAGGCAACATGCTAAAATTCACATAAAGGCCTCCGGTGTCATCGCTAACAAACATTTTGTTGAACGTTACATAGTGAACCTTTAAAAACAACTTTTAAAAAAAGTTAAATGGTGCGAGCAGCTGAGCTGTCTGCAATTTTGAATCTGTCTGTGACTTGAGGGACTGTCTGTACCAGTTCACAATACAAATGGAAATAATGGAAATTTGTTTTTCACAGATTTCCAAAAAGAATCCTAAATTTAATTGAGGTAGTCCATGAAGGAATTTCATGGCAAATAATAGATTTTATGTCTTGCTGAACTCTTTGTTCATGTTTCACTCTGAAACATTCTGTTCCCTTTGGGTGATTTCTAGTTTCTGCAGATACATCGTGACTGAGCTTTGTACATCCAGGTAAGACTGTACAGGCCACATGCTGCAAAGCACTGGTGTGTGGGTGAAATGCCTTTTCCTTATGTTCAATGTATGTATTTAATCTGAGGCTTCTCTTAATTTATCCACCTGTGGCGGGGCGGGGCTTGCGATGCCACTGCAGGTGAGATGGACGCACCTGCGCAGCATCTACAATCGAGCCAGCTCAAAAGCTGTAATGGGTCCTGTCTTGAGTGTTGTTGTTGTTGGTATGTTGAGCTGCAGCTGCGTGTTGTAACAGCAACCGTATAAACAGTGTGTGAATAAACGATCCTGCAAAGCATGTTCATGTCGTTGGATCTGCCGTGGTCATTTACAGTGGTGCCAAAACCCAGGATGGGGGGGCGCAGCAGACCAGGACATTTCAATGCTCTTCAGCATGCTTTATTTCACAGTTGCTGTTAAACATACACGAACGGCCACAGCTCTACCACTGCCGGCCGCACACATCACCAACAACAACCACAACTCAGACTGAGCAAAGCCTTTTAAGTTGGCGTGATAGCAGATGCCGCGCAGGTGCGTCCGTCTCACCTGCAGCACCATCGCAGACCCCGCCACACCACCCATCCATGAGCTACTGTTACTATAGCTGGCATATTTATTTCAAGTTATTTATTTCATATTCTGTATAATTTTTCATATTTATATCCTGTCCATATCCTGTACATAGCTTGTACTCACTACAGCCTGTACATACTTATAGTTATAGAATATTCACAACATACTTCATACCGTGTACATTATAACATACCATAATAGACCCATTTCTGTAATATACTTACATATCTATATTATTGCTAATATATATTGTAATATATCTATATCACTAAAGCACCTCTGGATGGATGCAAACTGCATTTCGTTGCCCTGTACCTGTGCATGTGCAATGACAATAAAGTTGAATTCTATTCTATTCTATATAACCCTTTCACATAAAGCACTGACGTGAGCAACTAAATCGCACGAAAATAAAACACGAACTAAACATAACTAAACAAATATTATCAAATATTATCAAATTGTCATCTAGTGGTTCAGTGGGTATATAGCTAGCAGCCTAGAAAAGACATTTTCTTCTACTATGAAGACCGTATTTTTCCCCTTTAGGTTGTAAATGTTCTCAGTTGCCTGCGTTCCCCACTGTGATAAAAAAAAAAAAATCCTTTCATGTCCTGGAAATAGCACACCCAAAATATTCCCAGTTTCTTTTCAGTATTATGGAACATACTTGGGGGATTTCCTGATGTAATAACTGTATATCACATTGTGATGCAGCTCAAGCCCACACATTAACCACAAATACATGCAAACAGATATATAGCAGGAAATGCAGGATATAGCGCAAAAGCTATTTTAATTTTGGGGGGGATGGGACGGGCTATTCCTCGTACAACCTGGGATTGTTCCCCCACACAGTGTGTCATCACAGCAGCCCACACTCCAGACCTGGAAAGAAGCCCACACTCCAGACCTGAGGTACTGTAGTAGCAAACCTTGCAAGTTTCAGCCAGTGATTCATCCTCCTTCATTGTAACAACACCCACATGCACACTCATACAGCCACATGGTTCTATTATAACCAGTAACTGGCCCCTTAGAAAGCTTTCTTATAATACTTAGGAATTCTCGTTCAATTAAGAAAAAAATGCTTATTCATGAACATTCCTGATGAAAACTGTCCATGCGCCAGGGTCAGGACATTATTTCTCATTTTATCCAAAATGCAGTTTACACTGGCTCTGCAGTGACTTCACAGAAGGCTACACTATCACTGTCTGTTAGTATAGTCAGTGTAGTCAGCGTGAAAGCAATCCCAAAATATGAGATAAATTAAGATTTTGTGGGTTCATAGATAGATATGCCGGGTAAATTTCCTCCTTTAAACTAATGGTGTGTCCTGCTAATGTATTGGTTTGCAGATGAGTTTGATCATCAGGAGAGATTTCAAGCAGATAAAAAAGGCAGAGAGAAGGAGATGAACAGATGGCTGATGGCTGGAAAGTAACATTCCCAATTTACACATTGATTGACACTTCAGTAGCACTGTTAGGAAAAAACAAAAAGACTTCCTCTCTCACTCTCTGCATCTACACACAGTAAATTATCACAGAGATTTCTGCCAAGTACATCTATCTTGTCACTGCACTGATTCATACACTATGGTGTTGTTGTTTTTTTTTGATGAATTTCTTTTCTATCGAATATAAATGTTTGTGTGTGTATTCTGCACTTTCATCGGGAAACCTTTCATTTATTTCCAAATGAATTACCTTCTATGGATGAACTTGGCCTGATCGTATGCCGTTTTCTTTTTGCAGCCTGTCTATATTATAAGGCAGAACCCAACAGCATTAGATTCTGCGCATAAACAGCATCATCTGTTGAGTGAACACACACAAAAGAGCTCGGTTTATGCTGTACGGTATATTGAAGGCCGACGCCAACCCATCTTGATGCGTCCATCTTTGTAAGGATGTGCGACTTATACGCAAGGATAGAGATCACTAAGCTGAGTGGCGATGGATGCTTCATTCATGCTGAGTCATGATATTAGGGCAAAGCTGATCAATAATAAACATCCATCCACATGAACCTCAGTTAGAGGCTCTCAGGTGTGTAATTTGAAACCAGTGAACCACAGATTGTATTTAGCGAAATGTCAAACTACAAAATTCCTTTAAGTTGCGGACATCGCTCTTACAAAAAAACAAAAATGTAACCATACCCTCGAGCACTTTTCGTGTGAAGACCTCGTTGAGGGCAAGTTTCACCAATACTCTAGGACCAAAAACAACTCTTGCGACTCACAATGGCACAAAACTCATCAGCCCTTCATCTGGACAAGCTAAAAATAAACGATAGAGAAGGAGTCCTAGTATTGCATTAATGCACTGAACTCACCCCTGATTTTGTGGAGCTCATGGATGAAAGAACGAGCAAACGGTCTAAAGTCTCCCACAGCAGCACAGCTCACAAAAGTTCATGAGAGCGGATCTGTGTGCGACTATTTGAAGATGTGTGCCAGGGTATTTGTGCTGCCCCTCAGTCAGCGTGTCAGCAGCAGTTGTGTATATAAATGGGTACAAGAATGCTCTAAGCTCATAAATGGCATGCGGCTAATGTGAGGACACTGAATTGGCACTATTGTGGATGCCAGTGTCTCACACTGAGGGCCTGCAACTGTCATGCTTCTTTTTTATACAAATTTACAAATAAGCAACAATCCTTAACATCTGTGATATAGTGTATACATATACAGACTAATGAGATGGCAAAGTAGAGCTTGATCAAAGGGTCAGGAAACAAAGAGTAAAATGAGATGAAAAGTATTGCTGTGGTACTGAAAGCCTTTTTTTAGTAACTGTGGGCTGTGGTCATAATCATGACTTAGAAATAGCAGCCACCTGTTGGTGCTGGAGATTCTGGCACAGCATAGAACGGCAGGCTGGTCGCTAATGGGAAACAATTTACACAATTTGTCCCATAGTGACAAAAGACTGGCAGAAATGGACAATCCCTATCATATTAAGTCTAGACATTGTAGTCCAGAGTTAGATCTATGCTGTTATTGTCCTGATTTCAATAAGAAACAAAGAAACTATATATTTAACCAAAGAAAAAGTAAAACACCAGTATTAATTAATAGATTAATATTATGTATTAGTATTATTTTTGAAGATAAAATTATACGTATAATAGAACAGCCTGCGCTTTAACAAAGGACATTTGTTATGTTTATTGTTATTTTTCTAGGTTCGTGACAACTGCCAAAAATGCTAGAGAACACGTTTCTAAGATCTGTCAATTTCAAATGTATACAAAAGAAAGATAGATATTTCTGAAGAAAGGTCAACTGCAGAGGTAAGTGTAAGTTATGCTTTCAATGGAAATATTTATGCATCGCTAGTATTCTACAGTTTGGTGTAGAATAAAAATATAATAATAATCAATGCTAACAAATAAAGCCCTCACTTGTTTTCCCTTACAGAATTTGGGATGGCGAAATCTTCAAGAAACACACGCTTCAGTTTCTCTAAACTCAGGTATTTTTTTTTTGTATCTTTTTTCAGCCAAAATCATATTTGCAAGAAAGAGCTAAATAATTACTTTATATAACCAATTCAAAAATGTAGCATTGAATCTCTGTTTTTAGTCATCGACTTTTTGTTTTCATTACTGGTCGTTAGGAGAAATCCATCAGCAGCTGACAGGAGGTTCTGCATGACGTGGATCAGCACGATGGTAAAAAGACAAGTGGAGAAGCAAACTGCAGAACTGCGTAGAGAGTTTTCTCTCATGAATCAGGCCCTGAGAGAGGAGATGGCAGCTGAGCTTCAGGAACAGCTGAGAGAACTATTGTTAGAAGAAACAGACAAGACACCATTGTGCTGCAGCAAGCTGGGCTCGGACCTGAGGTTGGCATCGAGGTGGCAAAGGGAAATGGCGGGAGGATTCGAAAACACTGACGAAGACTACGAAGATGGGGAGATACCAAAAACATTAGCCTTTTCTGAAACACACAATGACACAAACAGCATGTTCATATTGAGAAAAAGCCCGAAAGAGGAATCCTTAAAGATTTCATTGACCAGTGATTCCAGTGACACTGACTCAACAGAAAACAGAAACATCTCCAAAGATGTACAAGGGAAGCCAGACTCAGGTACATGCAAGCAACAGAAAAATCAGAGCTCTTCCTCAGATGTCACTCCTATCTGGGACAGCGCCGCTAATCACTTCTGCACTACGCAAAGCTTCATTTCCAGTGAATTCAGCCATGAGAGTGAGGATGATAGTGGAAGAGAGGCTTTGATGATGGACAACCAGTGGAAGGAATGGTTGGACAAGCAGGAAATGAAAGGATACAGCCACAAAAAAAAGCCAGTTAAAAGTCAAAACAATATGGAAAAACAGGGAACGGCAGCATCTGGTGTACCAGAGAAAAAAAAGGATCAAAACTTGAAAAGGGGTGACACTATGAAGAGATTTAAGACATATATCAGTGATGTCTTTAGCTCTCATGCATCGCATAAGTGGAAGAAGTTTGAAAATGAAGATGGAAGCTCATGAAAAACAAAAAACAAAAAAATAACTGATAAAAACTGAGCATACAATAAACTAACTTGTGCATTACGATTATAGTCTCCAGCTTTGATTGACTTTTGAGTTGCAGAGCACATTAGCTTGATTTACAAGTTGGTAAGTGCTGAAAAAATGAGGGTAAACCTTTCTGGTGACCTTTTAGGCCACATAAAGGCAAAGTGCCTGCCTACAGATAACCTTTATCTGACATCCGACACCCTGAAAGGAAAACTAAACAACCTCTCACTGAATCAATAAAAGGCAACGTTATGTAAATGAATCTCTGGCCAAATGACTGCAATAAGTCTGTACTGCGATTTAACTTGATTGAAACAAAGTGGTCTTTACTGATACGTGTAAACAAACTTTTCTGTGATGAACAAGAATGCATTCATCCAGTGGATAAATTTAAGCTGCAGATTTGCAGATATAACATAGGATAGGATGGCCCCAGTTTTTCTTTTTAGGCTAAATGAGAAAGTTTCATGACAGTTTAAATTCATACTTATATGTTAGATACAGTCACACAAGCACAAAACAACAGAAAATAACTTAAAGTATCCCATATATTACCTTACAATATATTATCATATATTACCTTACAATATATTATCATATATTACCTTAAAATGTTTGTTTAGTGATGTAGGTGTGCACTCCAGTGGTATTATAGTTTAGATCAGTAAAACAGTCACAAAAGGAATAAATCAGAAAGCCATAGCAGTTGTAGTAGAAAAAACATCTACCTTAAAAGAAAGGTTTTGTGTGTGTGTGTGTGTGTGTGTGTGTGTGTGTGTGTGTGTGTGTGTGTGTGTGTGTGTTTGTGTGTGTGTGTGTGTTTCTGTGTGTTTTAAGACTTTCTGCACTACAGTTTATTACATCTACCAAGTGTATGGATTTTAACTGAGCTATTTTTTAAAGTTAGTTGCTCAGTGTGTGGCTCTTGGCTTACTTTAAGTCAGTTATTGCCCTCTTTATTACCTCTTATTCACATCCTACTGCCTTCTCTGTTTTTAAATAAGAAATTTCAAGTTAGCAGTCGATATTTCACAGAGTGAGAGGAGTTCTCTTGAAATTCAAGTGTTTTCCAATATCTAAGAAGAATATTAATCAAGGGAAAATGTTTAAATCAATCTGATAGCATCCCAGCTGCTTCAGAAAACATAGAAGTGCGATACAGATCCCTTATTTGCTTTAAAAGGATACGGTACTTATACTGTCTGGAGAGTACGGACTGTAGTGAGTTGTCGGTATATTTTCAGTATAATGAATTGCATATGATCACGTGCATTCACTGAGCCAAGAAGCCTTGCTGTTCGCATGCTGTCAGTTTCCTCTTTTCTCTCTGGGGGGCCATGTCAGTTTTGTACCAGTAGGTGGCAATAAGTTACTTTCCAAGCTCCAGCAACATTTAGACGCAAGCTCAGCAAAATGATGCAGTCAGGGCCTTAAATACAAACATACCCACAGGGAATTTTGACTCAAAAAATCAAAGTCAAAATGTATCTAATGCGGTAAAATTCAAGCAAAAAGTAGATATTAGCTACAGTATGTACAGCTGTTTGTGGGAGGAAAAAAGTTTTCAAATCTTAGCAGAAAACCACTCAAGTAATCGCTTATTTTCCTCCCTACTTTTTATAACATTGCCAAACCATAATTAGGATGTAAGCATGTAGTGACTGGGTGGCTATTAAATGCACTAATTGTCTCAGTGAGTGTTAAGAGCTAGACAAACATAAATCTACAATTCATATCCCATTTGCTAAATATTTGCTTATTTTAAAACTACGTGTGTAAATGCTTTCAGTAGGATTTCAACAAAAAATGATGTCACCATCTCTGTATAACACATTATATCTTGGTGTCACTGTTAGAGTGGCATCACTGTATGTGTGCATAACAACTGCTGGCAAGCTTTCAGTTGCCTCCAGTCATTTTCAGGAAACATCATCATCAACAGCAACATCCAACCTCCTGGATTCTTTAACAGGCCCTCATGTGAAAAGAATATCTCTGCCCAGCCACTATGAGATGCATCCTTCCACACCAATGTTTCAGGACAGCAGCGGTCACGTCTGTTCCATGTTGGGATGGAAACCCCAGAGCTTGAGCTGAGTTAACTTTAATCTGCTTACTTATGTTAATAAAGGAATTTTCACGTTTTCTTACTTGCTATGTTTGACCTACATGTGCCATGTAGGAAAATAGGATCGCATAGAAGTCTGCCAAGTCAAATGTTTGCTCACATTCACAAAAGTGATATTGTTCTGTCGTGTGTTTTTATCTTAGGCTAAAACTCAGTCATTGCAATATTAGAAAGAAACCCCCAACAATCAGATGATCCCCCAGGAGCAAACACTTGGCAAAAGTGGGGAGGAAAAACTCCCTTTCAAGTTAAACTCTACACTGTTAAAAAAAAAACATCCTAAAACAACGGTAATATTCCGGCAGCTGGGGCGCCAAAGTACGACCGTGAAATAACAGAAAATAACTGTCCCATAAAAATACGGTTATTTTCAGTAATGAAAATAGAGTTTGTTGCGCTAATTTGACATGGGATTCTGCCTTTTCCAAGTGCTTTTAGACATTAAATTAGGAACATTTTTACGCGATCAAACAATGAAATTACCTATAAACAAGGTCACTGAATGTGGAAATATGAATCATAATACGTAAATGTACAGAAATATACAGTTAACAGTTGGTTTACATAATAATTGATTGCATGCCCTGGGACAGACTGACAGAG